>NC_026001.2:40167170-40193165 GCF_000442705.2 Elaeis guineensis | reverse complement strand
CAGATCCAAGGACACTTGCCTTATGGTATGGCCCTTACTAGAGTTTTTAGGAGGTTTGGAGTTAGCTGTGAGGGGAGACACCTACAAGCTCTCACATGTGGACACTTTCAACCAACACAGCCTGCACCGAATGGGAATTACAAAGACTGTTGGTGGTTGGATCAAGGCTCTGAAGAAAGAGCTGAGGAGAGAGTTGAGGAAAGAGTTGAAGACAGAACTGAAGGCAGAGTAGAAGAAGAAGGTCCATCTTCTCCTGTACATGACTTCAGGGCAGCTTCAACAGATACCCAGTTCATTCCTGATACTGAGGCTGGCCCTTCTGAGTTTACTAGGATGCCCACACCAGTGTATCAGCCAGAGAGCAGAGCACCTCCATCAGAGTTCAGACTGGCTGACGATCAGATCGAGCATATTTCACAGCGTGTGGCTTCTTTGCTGTCTAGCCAGTGGAGTAGTACTTCTTTTGCACCTGGAGCTACTTCTTCTGATCAGACCATTACTCCCCACATCTCCACTGTATTTCAGATGATTTCAGATCAGTCCGTCAGGATACAGCAGCTTGAGGATACAGTCTGGAGACTTACTGGCAGAGTTCTTGACTTGCAGGGGCAAGTCCTTGCATTGGCCCATCCCCAGCCATAGGAGTCTACTATTGAGGTCACAGACCTCACTGCAGAGGCTGGCAGGCTCAGAGGAGCACTAGAAGGTGGATATGAGCTACTGAGGAAAGAGATCCGAGGATCGAGTGAGCATGCTACCACCCAGTTCACTGCTCTACTTCAATCTGTTTCCAGAGCACTGAACGTACTTGATTCTATCAGACTCACCCTTTCTGTTCAGTCCCTAGCATCTCAGCGTTCTCAGCCTCCCAGTTCATCTCGTTCTCCTACTCGTGGCAGAGGCAGACGGGGTAGAGGACGCACTTCTGATCCATCATCTCCTCACCCTATCTCTGATGACTTCGATCCATGATTTGTCTTGATCATTAACTATCTTGATCTTACTAGGTTCTAGGAGTTAGTATCTTGTTCTAGGATCTATACCTTGGGGCCATGTATTGACATTTAGCTGGTTGAATTTTATGTATTGAAACAATTATGATATTAATGGAATCATCTTTTACCTATATTTCTACCTCTTTGTAATGATTATATTTTGGTTATATTTCAATCTCTGATACATCTGTTGAAATATTATCTTCTCCTTGTTGTTATTTGCTGTTGATAATTGCTATATTAAGGGGGAGCAAACATCTGTAAAAAAAAAAAAACTCTAAAGAGGAAGAAATTAAAGAATATTTCAGAAAAAGAAAAGAAAGAGTTAACTATGTTTGATGATGTCAAAAAGGGGAGAAATTAAACTAAAACAAAAATTGAAATTAGACAAAAAGCAAAACCCTAAATTATGAGAAAAAGGGGGAGAAATTAAACAAAAACAGAGATTGGAAAATTAGACAAATATTGGAGAAATTAAATAAAACAGAGATTGGAAGATTAAAATAAATATTGGAGAAATTAAACAAAAACAGAGATTGGAAGATTAAAACAATATTGGAGAAATTAAACAAAAACAAGGATTGAAAGATTAAACAAAACTTTGAGAAATTTGGTATCAAAATTTGGTATCAGACAGAACTTTAACAAAAAGTCATCCATCAAAAGCAAAATCATGAGTACAATACAATAAGTATTTTTTTATATAAGCTCTGATATTCAAACTTGCTTTTGAAATTTTACTCATCTTGATACATCAATAAGAAATTTGTTTTACTCTGATACATCCTACAATTTCTTTTAACTTGATCTGATACATGATAACATTTGATCCGATACAGTGTGAAGGTTTCTCTAATATTATAACATTTGCTCTGATACAGTGTGAAATTTTCTCTGACATTTGCTCTAATACAGTATGAAATTTTCTCTGATACATTATAAAATTTTCTTGCTCTGATACATTATAAATCTTTTCTGATATTCATTGTAAAAATTATTTTTGCTCTGATACATAGAAAAGTTATTTATCTTCTCTTACTCTGATATATCTTGAACTCAAAATGATCTAATACCCTTTTCAAATCTTTAAGAAAATGGACAAACTATTTTTGCATTTATATTACATGCCAAAAGAATCATACTCTTTCAAGCATATACACCTATAATGGATTCTTTTGAAATTAATGCATTAACATAAATATTTTTGTTCAAATATTTTGTCATCATCAAAAAGGGGGAGATTGTTGCTCCTAGATTGATTTTGATGATTACAAATCAGATTGAAGGGATTCAAATAATTTTAAAATGAAAAAGTCCTTATGATCTTCAAGGGCAAAATCATAATTTCACTCAAATTTTGATTTGATAGTATCATTTGGTAGAACAAATGATTTGAAATCTATTGGTGAAATTTCATTGTGTTTGAACTTATATTTTTGAAGTTATGAAGGTTTGAAGTGCATGAGTCGACTCATGAGTCAACTCATGGCACTGTGAGCTGATTGGCACGAAAAAATTCTCCTTGGCACGCTGTTTTCTGGCTTGGCACGACCTGTGAGTCGACTCATGAGTCGACCCACAAGGCATGAGTCGACTCATGAGTCGACCCCTACTAATTTGAGCCAAGAAATTCCAGAAAAGCATTCTTTAGTTTTTGCAACAAAGGTCGACTCATGAGTCGACCCCTGAAGCATGAGTCGACTCATGAGTCGACCCCTGCGACGGGAAATATCAGCAACGACTATTTTTTTTGCCCGTTTTAATTGCATTTATGCTTCCTAAAAATCTTCTAACGGCTCTTTATCTGCCTAAATTGTTTTCTCTTGCTTCTAATGCTACAAATGCTTAATTTGATGAAAGAAATTGCAGATTAAATAGCAGATCAAACGTGAAATCAAAAAGAAGAGAAGAAGAAGAAAAAGACGAGAAAGAGAGAAGAATAGAAGAGAGGATCCGTAATTTGCAAGAATAAGCCTGAGATCAACGAAATATCCATAGAGAAAAAGAGAGAGGATCCACAATATACCAGAGAGATTGTGAAAGAGAAAAGCTAGATCTTTCAAGGAGAGAATTCTTCACGCCTATCGTTTCAACCTTGATCTAGAGATCGTTCAAAGCTTTCAAGAGATCTTCAATCAACGATCAACCTCTTCTCAAGCATTCGTTCAACCGTTCATTCATCTTGAGAAAATCTGAAAAAGGAGTTCTTCATTTGAGTAAAGCTTTTATTGTTATATTTGCTCATAAAAAGAGCTGTTATTGTATTAATCTGTGCTCTAAATATTCTTACTCTTTGTGAGTTTTTGCTCTTGTTTTTGGAGGATTTTCAAAACAAGGAAAGGTTGATCCGAACCTGAAATCGGAGTGTTTTGGGTTTGCTTGTACCCGAAAAACAAGTGATCTAGCTTGGGATAGCTAGTGTCGGAGTTTCCGACGTTTTGTATTCGGGTTGAATACAAAGGATAGTGGATTGAAATTCCCAAGTGGATCTTGGGGAGTGGATGTAGGTGCAAGGTTAGCACCGAACCACTATAAATCCTTGTGTTTGTGGTGTGCTTTATCGCTTTATCTTATTTCTTTATTATATCCTTGCAATACTGCTTTAGGTAATTAATATTGTTTTAAGCCATTGTTTTGTTCTTCATAAGTTATCTGTTGGGCTTAAAATTTTTAGAAACCCAATTCACCCCCCTCTTGGGTTGCATAGCTGGGCAACATTAAATTTATGATTTATTAGATTTAAAAGATATTTAAATCTAAAATAAAATCTCTTTGTTAATAATTTTTTGCAAAGAAATTATTTAAAGTTGAAATTATTTTAATTACATGAACCTGTTTAGATTAGATCTAAAGTAGTTTCATGTTATTTCACTTTTATCTTGATTATGAATCAAACATGCAATATGGTTGGTAGAATCATATTATAAAATTATTTTATAAATATAAAAATTATTTTTTGAAAAGTCAAACCCAACCCTCAGCCCAAAACTTAATTAAGAATTAAGAAGTTATTTGATTAGGTTCTAGGATTGTGAATTGAAGAACCTAAGACACAAATCATAACACATTGGGTTAATGGGTTAGTGGAAATTAGGTCCATTAATTGGGTTAGACCTATGGTTAGATTAAAGATGAACTTAATTAGAGAATTGACTAAATCTAATCAATTGTTGTCTTAGATTAGGTCAAGGATTCTCTAGATCAATTACAATAGTTGTAGTTGGTCAAGTCCATATCTTTAGCGAGAACCAAATGGACTTGATTCTTGGCTAAGCAATCTAGCACGAACTGTTAGGTTGATCTAATCGAAACTAATTAAACCAGTTGGTGTCTAAGGTAAACCAGACTGGTGGTTTTTAATTGGGAGCCCGCTTACCTGGCCATTTCTGATGGTGTCTAAGGCAAGCTTTGGCAGACCCTCCCACTGATCGAACTTACCTGGCCTCTTGATGAAATTATGTTTTGATCGGATCACTTGACTATTCGAGCTGACCCATGTTAGCTAGGTAAATCAGTGTGACTGATTTAGGTGCTCCTAGACCAGCCCTTTTAATGGTCTCCCTTAAGCTGACTTGGTGAAGCCAGTGGGAGGATCATGATAAGCTGGTTCATCTGACCTCATCCTCTAAATTACTTAAATTCTCTAAAATTATTAGGTCCTTAAAATGACAAAGTTATGGAGATAACTGAGTCATAGCCTCCCATTAAGGTGTTTGATAATGAGTCCATTAACTCAATAATCATTGCAGACCCAAAGGCCTGGTGCTTGTTGACTAATGAAATTATCACTCATCATATGACGACTTGAAAGTGTCTCTCTAATGGTGGTTAGGTGAGCCAACCAAAGTTGGGCATAATCATTCATTGGTTAGATACACCAAGTATGATCATGTTAATGGTTGGACCTAACCGGATCCTTACAATGGAGGCCAAAGCCTACTGATTAGATTTCTGGGGTAAAATAAAAATTACTAGGAATTGTTTAGAGAAATAATTGGTTATGAACCTACCCTTAGATGTACATGGGTTGGCCAACCAAAGTTGGGCTTGTGTGCAGTCTAAGTGGATTCTAGTACCCACTAAGGAATTAGGATAATTCCTCGAATTGGAGGTAGAGGCTACCAATTCGAATAAAATAGTGGGAGAAACCTTTTGATTAAAGTCCAAATCTTTAGGTTTAATGAATCAATTACTAATTAGGTTATGGTTCTCCTTTGTACAAATATGGCCACTTCCCTATCGCTCTGATCATTGTTGGACAATGATAAGTTGGTGAGACCCAACTTCGGTAGCTGGTACCGAAAGTTGAAGATAGTCCTGGAGCATGAATGGATCCTATATGTGATAATGGATCCCGCACCTGAGGAGCCAGCTGCCAATGCACGTGGAACAGTCAGAGACACTTACCAGAAGTGGCTCAGTGATCGGACCATGGTGCGCTGTATCATGCTGGCTGATATGAGCGACGAGTTCAGTCGCAGATTCGAGATGGCTCAGCCAAAGGACATGCTTCAAGTGTTGGAGGATGCCTTTGGCACACCCGATGACATGGAGAGGCACAAGACTAGTTGTGCCATCTTCAATGCTAAAATGCGGGATGGTGCCTCTGTCACTGATCATGTATTATACATGATCGAGCTGATGGAACGATTGAGCAAGCTCGGCTTTTCCTTGCATGAGCAGCTTGGGAAAGATGCAATACTGAACTCGCTGCCCAAGTCTTATCTCTCATTTTTCACTCATTATAGAATGACAAAGCCTGAAGTAAACTACCACGGATTACTGGGGTTGCTTCAGAACTTTGAGAAAGATCACCAACTCTATAAAGAGTCGGTGAACTTAGTGGGAGGTTCATCTTCTGGTTCTCGACCTTTTGAGGAAGGAAAGAAGAACAAGAAGAAGAAAGTCAAGAAGGTGCAAGTTCAGGCTGGGACATCTATGCAGAGCCAGATCAAAAAGGTCAAGCCTGATAAGAGTCTATTCTACTGGCAAGCACCCTAGATTAGATAGTGTGTCAGATATCTACTTATGGCACTGTAGACTAGGTCATATAAACAAGAACAGAATAAACAGGTTGACTCAAGAGAAAATCCTCGAAGTCAGTGATTGTGAATCACTTCCAACCTGTGAGTCCTGTCTTCTTGGTAAAATGATCAAGTCACCTTTTACTGAAAAAGGTGAGAGAGCTACTGAGCTCTTAGGCCTAATACATACTGATGTATGCAGACCCATGAGCACAAGTGCTAGAGGTGGATATTTCTACTTCATAACTTTCACGGATGACCTATCCCGATATGGATATGTCTATCTGATGAAACATAAGTCGGATTCATTTGAAATGTTCAAACGATTCCGAAGTGAAGTAGAAAAACAAACTGGGAAGAGTATTAAAACTCTTCGATCTGATCGAGGAGGAGAATACCTTTCTAGTGAATTTCTCACATATCTAGGAGAGAATGGGATTCTCTCTCAATGGACTCCTCCAGGAACACCACAGCATAATGGTGTGTCTGAAAGGAGGAATCAAACTCTGTTAGACATGGTCCAATCCATGATGGGTTTTGCTAGCTTACCGATATCCTTCTGGGGATATGCACTCGAATCGACCTGTTATCTGTTAAATAGGGTTCCAAGTAAGTCTGTAATTAAGACTCCATATGAGATATGGACGGGACGTAAGCCAACACTTTCACACCTTAGGGTCTAGGGGTGCCCGGCCTATGTCAAACGATTAGTCACAGATAAATTTGGACCTAGGTCTGACAAATGCTCATTCATAGGGTACCCCAAAGAGACAAAAGGATATTTTTTCTACCATACTGATGAACAAAAGGTGTTCGTCAGTCTTAAGGCAATCTTTTTAGAAAAGGAGTTCCTTGGTGAAGGAACCGTTGCCTCTAAGGTTGAACTTGATGAAGTTCAACAGGTAGAAGGACCGACACCAATAGCTGAACCTGAGTCTGATATGATTAGATCATATCCGAAGCCCAATGTACCTGCACCATTAAGGCGATCCGGTAGAGTACCGCGTCAGTCGGACAGATACTACAGTTTCTTGGTCTGGGACGGTGATCCCATCAAACTTGATGAGAATAATGAGGATCCGATCACCTATATGGATGCAATGCAGAGATCCGATTTCGAGAAATGGCTTGAAGCCATGAAATTTGAAATGGAGTCCATGAAGGTCAACGATGTATGGACATTGGTTGACCCACCTGAAGGGGTTAAACCCATTGGGTGTAAATGGGTCTTCAAAAGGAAGAGGGGCGCAGACGGAAAGGTGGAGACCTATAAAGCCCGTCTGGTCGCCAAGGGGTATCGTCAACGTTATGGTATTGACTATGACGAGATATTTTTCCCTGTGGCAATGCTCAAATCCATTCAGATAATGCTTGCAATAGCTGCCCATCTGGATTATGAGATATGGCAGATGGATGTAAAGACAGCTTTCCTGAATGGAGAGCTGACCGAAGAGGTGTATATGATACAACCTGAGAGGTTTACATCCACAGGTGAGTCCAAGGTGTGCAAGCTTCAGAGATCCATTTATGGACTGAAGCAAGCTTCTCGGAGTTGGAACATGCGTTTTGATAAGGTGATCAAAACGTATGGCTTCATTAAGAATGGAGAAGAGCCCTGCATCTATAAATGGGCAAATGGTCCAGTTGTAGTATTCTTTGTCTTGTACGTGGATGACATTCTCTTAATCAGGAATGACATCCCTGCACTACAGGGAATAAAAATTTGGTTGTCATCACAGTTCTCCATGAAGGACTTGGGTGAAGCATCCTACATCCTAGGGATGAAGTTCTATAGGGATAGATCTAAAAGGATGCTTGGATTATCCCAGTCCATGTACATAGACACTGTGCTGAAGAGGTTCAGCATGAAGAATTCCAAGAAGGGCTATCTATCGATAGGCCATGGAATTTTTCTCTCTAAGAAGGATTGTCCGACAACTCCTGAAGAGAGAGAGCATATGAGTAGAGTCCCATATGCTTCAGCCGTGGGATCTATCATGTACGCCATGACATGTACAAGACCAGATGTGGCATACTCACTAGGAGTAGTGAGTAGATACCAATCTGATCCTGGAAAAAATCACTAGAAAGTGGTTAAAGCCATCCTTAAGTATTTGAGAAATACTAAAGACCAATGGTTGGTTTATGGCAAGTCAGATCTGAAACTTGTGGGGTTCACAGACTCCAGCTTCCAATTTGACCATGATGACAGCAGGAGCGTGTCGGGTTATATCTTTACTCTGAATGGTGGAGCCATCTGCTGGAAGAGTTCCAAGCAGCATACTGTGGCAGACTCTATTTGTGAAGCAGAGTACATCGCAGCATCGGATGCCGCGAAGGAAGCTGTGTGGCTGAGGAAATTCATCAACGAGCTCGGAGTAGCACCCTCCCTCGATGGTCCGGTACTGCTCTACTGCGACAGCACTGGTGCCATAGCTCAGGTGAAGGAACCCAAAGCACATCAGCGGATGAAGCACATCTTGCGTCGCTTCCACCTGGTCCGAGAGATAGTAGATCAAGGTGACATCGACCTTCAGAAGATCGATGGAAAAGAGAACCTGGTCGACCCCTTCACTAAAGCCCTGGCGATAAAGGAGTTCGACAACCACAAGTCGAAGATGGGTATTAGATACTGTGCCGAGTGGCTTTAGGACAAGTGGGAGTTGTTGGGAAATGTGTCCCAAAAAGCCAATCGTCAAACTATTGACGGTTGAGCAACCAAGTATTGTAATTGATTTGTTAATAAATAAAATATATTTGGCATCTTCATCATAAGCTTTCATCTTCTAATGAACTCCGTTGTTATGATGAAGACCTTAGGACTATTTAGATTCGATAAAGAGAGGATTTATCGATTAGTCCTTAAAACTGTTCACGACCAAATGATAGGCTGTTAATAAGGACGACAGCTTCTATCGAGCATAGGTCGCTGTAGGCCATATGGGTTGGTTGTCCTCTTAACCAAAGAGTGTGGAGACACTGGTATGTAAGGGTACATCGTCATTGAACGTGACCAACTCCAGAGCATTCTGCTGTCGAGAATGTCTCTGATGGGATATAGGTATAAGTATCCCTTAGACTTGAGATCACCTCAGTGACTTGCAAGCAACTCACTGTGCTTTGGTACTGGACTAACTGAATTTCTAATTCAGGAATGGAAGGCTTCTGGGCACAGTCAAGTACTTGCGAAGTCAGAGTGTGATCGAGATGGGATTGACCACTCCAAGAGTTGGAGAAGAATGAGTCACTGTATTTCAATTTAACAAAACCTTGGCCAAGGTAATCCATCAGATGGATTTGATATTTTGAAATACAATGTGGACAATCTGATCAGAGTTGACAGTTGAACTCTGGGGTATCCTATGATCATTTTGGTCAAGGGGATGAATTATATGAAAATTATATCCGCATGGGTTCTAAGGATGTTGTTCTACACATTCGATCTATCCGGTCGTCGGGTACCATTGCTAGATGGTCACTTCGATTGGTACAAAAATTTATTTCTGTGCTACCAACTTAGGTTCGGACCTATGAGGTCACACACATTAGAGTTTATGATCCAATCGGATGGTTGATCAACGATTAAGAATCGTTCTAGGGTTAAATGATCAATACGATTGACATTTAACCCAGTGCAAGTGTTGCAGGAGGATCGATTAGCAATTCGATTGCTAATTGACTTAATTTGATTAAGCCAATGGGCTGAGATTAAGTCTAATTAAATATGATTTAATTAAATTTAGTTTGGACTTGATTGGATCAAGTCCAATTGGTTTATTGGATAAGCCAAGTGCAAGGAAAAACTAGTCCTAGTTCAACTAGGACTTAGGTCAATCTAATTTCTAATTTAATTAAAAAATTAAATCAGATTTAAATCTAATTTAATCTGATTAAATTATATTTTTAATTGGGTTAAGACCTATTTTAATTAGGTTGATATAATTTTGGTTTGAGAAACCAAATTAAAACAAGTCATGAGATAGAATCCTAGTAAGACTAGGATTCCACCTTGCGCCACATAAGCCTTCCCACGCCCTCTCTCTTATTCAACGCTAATTGCCACTTATTTTGTGTGACAAAAGTCTCTCCCAGGTCTCTCCCACGTTCACAAAAGGTCTCCTCTCTTCTTTCTTACATGGAAGGTGATTTGGATCAAATCAAAAAGGAATAAGTTTGGATTTCGAATTCTATGAGATAGAGTTTTAGAAATCCAAAACTCTTTCAATTTTGCACCGAATTTATTCAAATTTTTTTTGTAATTTTATGGATTTTATGGTACACATTGTGCACCCTTTTCTGATGATCCATGCATGAAAATATGGAGGAGGTGCTCAAGAGTTGGGCGCCCCTTAACTTGCCATGTTTGGATAAGCCTTGACTAGGTATTTGACCTAGACAAGGACTCTATCATATCTCTCTGTATAAAATGAGTTTTTTTATGAAATTTTAGGTGAAGACAGAGACTTAAGATCCTTTGTGTCATCCAAAAATTAGAGAGAAAGACCTTTGGCCGTAGAGATATAAAAGATACAAGTTAGGGTGTCTAGAGAGAAAAATGTGAAGAAGAAGAGGGTCTTCTTCTAGGGTTTTTTGTTTTTATATCTTTCCTCCCTCCATCTTAAGTTTTCTGAGAGCGTCTCAGATCTAAAACTCTTCCTTTTACTTTCCATCTTTGGAAGAGTCTAAATTAAGAAGAAGAAGGTACCTGATCAACCATCAAAGAAGGATAAGTGCAGTACTAGCATACTGTGCTGATTTCCTGATGCAGGACTTCTGATCGAGATTCGTGGGCTCGTGTGGACGACTCCTAGAGGCTGGACATATATGCAGCTTGCAACATCATCTTTAAGCCTGGATCAGCATGGTTGGAGCGTCTAACTTGCAAGGTAATAGATCTGATCTATTATTTAATACATACATTAGATGTGGTATAGAAACATGTTGATATGATCAACATGTGGTTCATGCTATATTTATATATTTTAATTTCTGATTTAATGCTATGTAATAATCATGTAATAGGATCTTATATATAGGGATTCTCTAGTTTTAGAAAATAAATTTTAATTTATTTTAATCTTCTGCTGTATGATCTTGAAAAAGTTTCAAGATCTAACCCTGAAACCCTAGATCTGGTCCCTACAGATATATGTAGACTGATGATAACTCAGATGAAAGGAGGATACTCCTATTTTATCATCTTTATAGATGATCTATCAAGGTTCAGATATGTGTATCTTATGAAACATAAATCCGAAGTCTTTGATAAATTCAAGGAGTATCAATGTATGGTCAAGAAACAAACTAAAAAAAGTATCAAAATTTTTTGATCTGATCGAGGAAGAGAATACTTATCTAGTAAATTTTTTGATCATCTTAAAGGTAAAGGTATTCTCTCTGAATGGACTCCTTCTTATACACCTAGTTAAATAATGTAGCAGGAAGGAAGAATCGTACTTTGATGGATATGGTGCGGTCCATAATGTGCTTCACTGATCTTTCAATATCTTTCTGGGGATATACCCTAGAGACTACCACATATATTTTAAACAGGATGCCTTCAAAGTCTGTTGCAAGCACACCATATGAGATATGGAAATGAAGAAAGCCTAATTTTAAACATCTTAAGATTTGGATCTATCCTGCTTATGTCAAAAATATTTTTGGACATAAGTTTAGTGCTAGATCAGACATATGTAGGTTTGTGGGATATCCTAAGGAAACTAATGGATACTACTTCTTCCATCTACTAAACAAAAGATATTTGTTAGTAGGCACGCTATTTTTTTAAAAAATAAATTTATCCAAGAAGGAGGCAGTGGAAGAAATATTGAACTTATGAAAATTTAAAATCTACAAATCGATCCAGAAATATCTATGGTTGAACTACAAGAAGAGCCTCAATCAGAAGTACCCAAGGATAAGGTACATCCACAATACACACCTCCTCTTCGAAGGTCAGATAGAGTGCGTCAAGCACCTCTGAGGTATGATTTTATCATTGAGAATGATAATTCAATCAACATTGTTCAAGATGATAATCCAATGATTTATTCAGAAGATGTCATGATTAGAGACTCAGACAGATGGCTGGAAGCTATAAAATCCAAGATGAACTCAATGTACACCAATCAAGTATGGCATTGGTTGATGCGCCTAAGGGTGTGATCCCAATAAGATGCAAGTGGATTTTTAAAAAGAAGATCGAAGTAGATGGTCAAATAGAAACCTACAAAGCTATGTTGGTGGTGAAGGATTCAGACAAAGATAAGAAACTAACTATGATAAAACCTTCTTACTAGTGGCTATGCTCAAATTCATCTGGATTTTGCTTGCTATAGCAGCATATTATGCTTATGAGATTTAGCAGATGGATGTCAGGATTGCTTTTCTTAATGATAATCTTGAGAAAGAGGTCTATATGACTTAGACAGAGAGATTTATCTCAAGTGGGAGGGCAAATCAAGTATGCAAGCTAAAAAAATTTATCTATAGATTAAAGTAGGCTTCGAGGAGTTGGAACATCCGATTTGATATGACAGTCAAAGAGTTTGACTTTATCAAAAATAAGGATGAACCATGTGTGTATAAGCAGACAAGTGGGAGTACTATTATCTTCTTGATTTTGTATGTCGATGACATACTGCTCATTGAGAATGATATCCTAATGATGCAATCAATCAAGATTTGACTATTGAATAAGTTTTCGATGAAAGACTTGGATGAAATATCCTATATACTGGGTATAAAGATTTATAGAGATAGATCTAAAAGATGTTAGGCTTATCCCAGTCATGATACATGATCTTATATTAAAGAGATTTAATAGGAGGCAAGTAAGAGAGATTACCTACCTGCAAGTCATGGTATACTTTTCTCCAAGAAAATGTATCCCAAGACACCAGAGGAGAGAAAGAGGATGAATGAAATCCCTTATGCTTCGGCTATGGGATCAATTATGTATGCCATGCTATGTACCAGGTCTGATGTAGCTTATTTTTAGGCATAGCTAGCGAATTTCAGACTGATCTAGGAGAGGATTATTGAAAAGCTGTAAAAAATATTCTGAAGTACCTAAGAAGGGCTAGAGATATTTTTTTCATATATAAAGGAGGATCAGAGTTGAAACTAGAGGGATATACAGATTCTAGTTTTCAATCTGATTCGAATGATAATAAATCAATATTAGGATACATATTTATCCTAAATGATGGAGCAATGAGTTAGAAGAGTTTCAAGCAGTAGATTGTAGCTGACTCAACTACTGAGGTAGAGTACATCGCTGTTAGTCAAGCTGCTAATGAAGTTGTCTGGATGAAGAAGTTCATCATGGAGTTAGGAGTCATTTCTAAGATTGAAGGACCAGTGCCACTCTATTGTGATAATACTGGAGCCATTATTCAAGCTAAGAAACTAGGTCTCATCAAAGATCCAAGCACATCCTTAAATGCTTCCACCTTATTCAAAAATTGTAGAGAGATAAGATGCTGTCCTTGAACAAGTAGACACAAAGAATAATATAGCAGATCCATTCACTAAGGTCAAACTACAGCAGCTATTTGATCGTCATCTAGATTATATGGGATTGAAATATAAAGGCGATTGACTTTAGTGCAAGTGGGAGCTTGAAAGAAGAGTGCCCTATAAGCAATCGCAAGTGTATTGCGATGGAACTTTTTTTGTAATTTTTAACTCATATAATGATATTTATTATTTGATAATAAAATGAGATATTGATTCATCATTTTAGCTATATTTTATTATGTCTAAGATTATGATGAATCCTAAAGATTAGGGTAATAGTTTTAAGAGATATGAATGGGTCATGCTAGTGAGATCTAAAATCCTAAAATTTTAATCTTAAATATTTTTGATCATAGGAGCATTGAGTCGGAGATCAATATTCTGGATAGACTGGTATATCCTATGTATGCTCGATGGAGAGGATGGCATATCTCACTAGCCACTTGTGTATGGATACTAATACAAGGATGTGGGTGCTTATTTGGAAATGAGTCCACTGAATTGACTCGATGAAAGAGAACATCTTATAGATGTTGGATTTTGATGATGTAGCAAAATATAAATTTCAAAAATTTTAACATATATTCAATGATTAAAAATAAAGTTTAACATTTAAACTAGTCTACAGAAATACAAAAGCCCTAGGAACCCCTTGATGATTACAATCAAATATCAAAAGTAAACATATCAGGAAGAAATCAGAAGTCATATACCAACCAGAAGACTATGATCTGATAACTTTGAAACCTCCATGAGACTCTAAAGTAGAAGTCCTCCAACGATGATCCACACAGGACTGATCAGGACCCTTCCCAGCTCGTCATGGTGCTGCAGCCTTCTTCGTGAGCTTGCTGCCGATCGTCCTTCACAAGAACTGGTTGCACCATTGTTTGTACACCTTCATGACCTCAACTAGAACCTCTTTAGGAATCTTTTCTTAAAAGATCATATCACACAAAAATTAAATCAGATGTTCAACACTTGAACAAACTGATTTTAGGATAAGCATCTCATGCTTTCCTTTTCCTTCTCTCTTTCCTTTCTATTTTTCTTTCTCTTTTTTATTGTATTTTTTTAGATTTTTTTCCCACCTTTTCCTCCTCATTTTCATGCCAACTCTCATCCAAAATTGGGTGTGGAACCAAGTGTAGCACCCCCTTTAAGTAGGTAACAAAGGGGCACCGCATCATCTCCAAGGGATGCCAACTTTTGACGTCCCAACTTCTTCACATGATAAAAATAAAATGCCACATTAAAATAGTGTTTGAGAAAGTCTAGGAGTAGAAGGACTCTTCCTTCTCTGGTCCCATAAAAATTAGCATGTAAAAATTAAGAGCAATGGGAGAAGAAAAATATTTGGCGCAAATAAATCCCACCATTATCCCTTAGTCTTCCAAAGAATAAATTTTTCATATAGAAGTTCTAGGTGTGAAAAAGCCTTCAAGCAGAAGGACTCCTCTTCTTCTGCACCTACAAAATCTAAGAGCCATCAGATGATGCATGGAGTGAAGAAACGCATGGAATATTAAAGGGAGTTAAGAGTCCAACATGAAATGGACTCTTCCATTTTATCACCCAAAATAATGTGGCATCCACATGAATTATGGCGTGGAGTTCTGATAAGTGGCATATTTTTATATTTATTTTAAGAATTTTTGATAATTTATGATGCTAACATCTTCTAAAAATATAATTTCATAAATAAATTAGATTTTTTTATAAAAATAAATAATTTTAAAAAATATAAAATTAGAGCATATTTATAAAAAATAGATGTTGATTTAATTGAACAATTTAAGCATCAAAATAATAAAAAATTTTAAAAAATTAATGTATATATTTTTTATTTTTTAGATAAAAATTGAAGTAAAAATCAAGCAAAAATATTTTAAAAAATAATTTTTATTACCTTCGGTGCACGATGGACCAGCCGCTCGATCCACAGAATCAAGGTGCGGTCCACAGGAATAGTTCACGATCCATAACTGGTCTACAAGTGGATGAAAGGTTTTTTAACTGATCAATGATCCAGATCAAATCTGATGTGAGATCTGACGGCCAGCATCATTCTCAACTTTGAATAGGATTTTTGGGTGCAATCTGACGGCTCAAATTCTATCCATCGCTCGATCCAACGGTACTGTTCATTCTGACTTTGTTAAGAAGAGATTTTGCACCATCCGATGGTTAGAATTGAATCTGAAGCATGATCGGACAGCTAAGAATGAATCTGACCCTGATAAGGAGAAAATAGCTGGTTTTTGATCAAATCTGGGCAGTCCAAAGAAGTTCCGACGATCAAGAAAAATTCTTACGGTTATTATACAAATTCTAAGGATTTTAAGACTCCTTTTGCTATCAAAAAAAGATGAAAAATTTATCTATAAATAGGAGATCAGGAATAAGTCTAAAAAAAAATAATAAAAAATCAAGAAAAAATTAAAAAAAAAATTAGATAGATTTAGAGACTCAAGAAAAGAAGAAGAAAAGTCAGTTCACTCTATGAAGTACGAAGGAAGAAGGAGACGTCATCAACCATCTTTCCGACAAGATGGATTGATCAACTTCAGATCTTTATTATAATTTTATTTTTATTTTATTTTATTATTTTTTTTAAATTTTTTTACTTAAATTTTAATTTCAATTAATATAAAATTTATTTTCTTACACTTTTAAATTTTTATCTTTTATTTTTTTGCAAGTAGATGCTAAGATCTAGTTAGTAGATCTTAGTACTAATTTATTTTATACTTTCTAAATTTTTGTTATTTATTTTTATTACAAGTAGATGCTAGGATCTAGTTAATAGATTATAGTATCAAATTTATTTTTCATACTTTTTATTTTTCAACTTAAATTGCTTTCTTCAAAATTTTATTTTTCTTTACAAAATCAAAGATTTCAAATCAAAATCTTACCTTCTCTGTAGATTCAATCGATTTACTACTATCTATATATTTTTAATTTTTATTGAAATCAAAATTAGATTGATAATCACGATGTCCTAACGACAACATCAGAATCGTATCAATTTTTGGTACCGTTGCCGGAGAATATATCAATTTTTACGTCATTGTCGGGAAGATATCAATTTTAATATTGATTTTTTTTATTTTCTTATGAATATAGCTTACTAACTTTTTTATTTTTTTACAAAAAAAAATTCAAAAAAAAAAGAGATAGAAAGCTTTCACTTTTTCTTAGTGAGATGAATCCCAACCCTAACCCTAACTATTTTTTTTAGTATTAATTACTATTTTTTTAAATTAATCTAAAATTCACCCATATAAATCTAATTAAAATTGTATGACAAGAGTAAAAACTTAATTATTAGAAGCATTCATCATCTTAGATTTTCTTTTGGTGATCGCTGGAGATAAGATAAGCTTTCAAGTTTGATTAATTTCATGCATCTAATTTTGTTGCATAGAACTCTTTCTTT
This sequence comes from Elaeis guineensis, assembly GCF_000442705.2. NCBI lineage: Eukaryota > Viridiplantae > Streptophyta > Magnoliopsida > Arecales > Arecaceae > Elaeis > Elaeis guineensis. Next base: position 40,176,180 of record NC_026001.2, on the reverse strand, counting down.
GAAATTAGTTGTGCATATTCATCTCAAATTAATTTAAGAGCAACACCCATAACAAATAAGATAAAGATTTTATCATCCTTTTTTAGTCCAAAAACAACCAACCAGCATCCCATATTAACTCAAACCTAATTAAAATTAAGTAGACGTTGACCCCTAGGATCAATTGAGTTCAGTTTGAGTATTGTGGTGAAGTCAAATATAAAGTAAGTTTGGACTCACACTCAAAACTAGTGTCTAAGGCAAAAGATTACAAAGACTCAGTCTAAGTAGACTCATGGTTATTTCATCGATTCCGTTAGCTTACCTGGCCAATTCAATTGGTGTCTAAGACAAGCAATGGGGGGACCCCCATGATCCTACCTCTTCCCTGGCTAGTTGAAAGAAGTGAGAACAAATCCAATTTGTATTTAGACTAAGTCACTCTATATCAAACTGTTAGGTCTAAGAAACCCATAGGTGTCTAGGTTTAATTGTCTGCTAACTTGATTACAATTAACACTTAACCACAACTAATTCTTCTCATCTTTCGTTTTTAGGTCTAAGGCTTTCTTAAGGATCTCACCTTTAGAACTTTTCTCTTTCTTTCTCTTCTCTTTTCTTTCTCCTTCTTCTTTTTTTTAAAAAAAATTTGAACTACACACATTAGGGTTTGCACTAATATATGCACAGTATAATTTTTTCTGATCTAGTTGAATCTAATTTTGAAATTGAACAGCTAATCCATATTAAACCTGATAATTAAATGGTTGAAAATCCTGAGAACCATCTGGACAAATGAAGAAATATTTTATTCCTTCCACCTATAACCCATCAACGTTTTCATCATTCCATGGAATCAAATATTCAGACACTAGCCCTATGGTCAATTTGAATCTGATAGCCAAAAAATTAGATAAAATCAACCTTCTTATAGATAAATATCTAACCCTAGGTCCACAATCTCCTATGCAATACATACCACCTTCCAATTATAAGAGATTTATTCTATCTGTACTAGTCCAGCCAATCATATGAGTGAATGTCCTACGACTGCACAGTTTTCACCTTTCATCCAAGAATAAGTTCAAGCTGCTCAAGGTTACTCCAATCCTATCTATGACCTATTCTTAAATCATATAACCAAGATTAGAGGAACCACCCAATTTTTCTTGAAGATCCCAATAGACTCAGGTTCAGACCCAAATTCTTCTTGTGTAAAACTTTCAAAATAGGCCCTAATATCAAAATTATGCCTATAATAGAGGTCAGCCTATCCAGTCATCTTATTACAATCAGCCGTCATACCCACCTCCTCAATAGACTAATCTAGCTGACGATAGGTTCAGCCAATTTCAACAAATAATTATGATCCAACAGCAATTCCTCACCAGACTAGAAGTACAAATAGGTCAATTAGTTGAGTCTACTATGAGGAGAGAACTAGCTGTTAGATGTGTGCCCTAGATGCCAGATTGGCTGACACATTCCTGTACAAATCTAAGGGTAAATTTATAATTTTGATTATAAATTAATAAATGGTTATTCTTCTATCACATTGCGTACATTGTGTCTATGATACATCTTTTGAGTTAGTAAGAATGTCAATTCATATTTTTAAGAGTTAAAAATTTAAGGCATAAATTTACATAACTAACTCATAAACAGCTCCTGACCATAGGATCATCATGAGAATGGTGATCGATCCGGAAGGTTGGTGTCCGATCGCTTTCTTAGGGTAGATGTGTCTTGAGTCTATGGTGTGGAGACATCAAAGCGAGAGTATAGGTATTCATTAAAAATGAGAGTACTGAGCGTGACCATATCGAGCAGTCATAAGGAAGTCTACCTTCTCGTCAATGACTAGCTCGATGCTGCAGTTGTGTGTCTAGTTCTTTGACCTGAGGTGCATCGACAGTTCACCTTGAGTGTGTTATAATTTAACTACACCATAACTCAGTCTCCTAGCCATTTAGAACCCTGAGGTGTATGTTGGCTGTAGCATATTCATTATAGGAATCAGATCGCACCAAGATGGGATCTATCAACCTCGGTAGATGAGAGGAGTAGTCCTATGATGATCGAAAGATCGAGTCTTAAGCCCATGGCATGGCAGAGTGAAATAATGGAAAAAATTTTTCATTGGGATTTCACATTGGACTCAGATCGATCAATTGATTCATATGACTGATGTTGGGTTTGACGAGTTCACCTTAACCCTAATTCAGTCGGGACTCTGATAGAGGAACTCAATCACACAGATAGCTGCACTGAGAGGTTCGTCTTCAGTTCTGATGGATTGCCATCATATACTGCTAAGTATCACTGATAAATTTTGGGAGCAATTAGAATGATCTTGATGATCAATCATTCTAATTATCTGAATCAGAAGAGTTTTGTCCATCGAAAGGAGTTTTGATGATGTCGATGATGAGATCATGACATATCTCATTACCATACAGAATTAACCTAACTGGATCACACTAACAAGGATTAGGATCTGATGTCATCAATTGGGCTAACCCAATTGATTTAGATTAGATCTAATTAGGTTCAAGGAAATCGTGCTAGCACACGATTGAGCCAAACTTTCTCCTCGTGTAATCTTTTCTATCTCAACTGAGCCAAATGTGATTTGACTCACCCAGAGAACCTTGAAAAGGTTTTCTCAGTCTAAATAAAGCTTGTCCAGCTCAAAAAAATCTTATCTTAATTCATGAGATGAATTTAAGACAACACCTGCTAATTCCTGTCACCTTCATTTTTATTTTAGGACATCTATCAAATGTTGACATATGGATCTTAAACTGAAGGCCACTTGGCAAGAGCTCATTGGAGGATTTTTGTGGAGTGTCCACATTCCAAATCTATATTAAATTGGGTGCCATAATCAGATTATGGTATGAGCCCAATTGGATTAAGTGGGCGCCCCAAGTGGATAAGGATGGAGAGTCTTGATCAACCTAGACTAGTTGGCGCCATCCTTTCTTTGTGCTTATCCAAATTGGCACCAACTCTTAGAGAGAGGGTGGAGTTCTTATCTGATGTGATCAATAACATCACTCCACCAATCAAATTTTTTTGGATTAAATAAAATTTTATGATTGGTCGAATGATGTGGCACTGCATAGCACAGCAGAGTCTATATAAACCCTGTCTGCGCCTAGGGTTTCATGTGATTGCACCAAACCCATCAAAGCTGCCACCCCCTTCTTCTTCTCCATATCCCATCTAAAGTCCTCCCTCCCCTCTTCATGCCCAAGGAGTTGGGCATCCATCTGATGCAAGATCAAGGTGTGGTGAGCCTTGAACAGGAAGGCTACAGGAGTTCTTTGACAAGCTGCTGCTCCAACTTCAGGAAGACTTTTGAAGATCTTCTAATCAAATTTAGTTTGATTTTTGGAGCAAAGATTTGCAAGAAGAAGATGATCTAGGTCCTATCTGAGTGGATACTGGTAGAGGTCAGGCGATTGCGTGGCTAAATCAGAACCTCAGGCTTGCTGCGATCATCTACAGGGTAATCAGATTACCCTTGAGGTATTTCATATTTTTTCATACTTTTAGATTTATTTTAGAATTAATATTAGATAATAAAATTAGATCTAAAGATTTAGATCTGAAATAAATAAAGAATAATTTTTTTTTTAAAATTATTCTACCTCAGATTTGATGAAATCTGGAAGATCCTACAAGGAAAAAGGCAGTTTTTCCTTCAACTGATATTGGAGCCAGTTTATGGCTCAGTTTCAGATCTAATTTAGATTTAATTTTAATTTATTTATATTAAAAATTTTAGATATCACATCAGATATGATAGGATCTAAAATTAAAATATTTAAAATTAAATCTAAGAAGATCTAACATTATGAGATGCATGACTAGACTAGGAATAATTTTGATCTATGAATAGTCTTGTAAGTTTATGTTTTAATGAGATTAAAATATAATTTAGATCTTATTTATTCTTTATTTTTTGATGATATAAATATTATATTCAGATCAAAAATAAAAAATAAAAATTTGAATAATACATAAGATTGATCTGTTACATGCCTAGACTAGTTATAGAATTGTTCTAGTAACTGTCTAGAATAAATTTTATGTTGAATAATTCAATTTAAATTTTATTTTTCAAATATTACATGTAATGTATTAAATCTAAAAGCATATTAATTAGATCAATTTTTGATACATGAGATGTATGCAAAGCATGTATTAGTTAGATCTTAAATTATATATGTGATATGTAAATTTGGATCTAACTAGTTTTGTAGTTAAATTTATATTTCTGATTAAGGTGTTCCTCATGGTCATCCGATCATAAGAACAAAGTAGGATTTAAAGGCCTCTCCTCTTATTCAATGGGTGTTCTTATGATGTGTAGGGGTGCTGCGCGTTCATCCTTAATCAGAAATCAAAACTTATTTTTCTGCAAAATCTAGATCCTGAAATCCTAAGATTTATTTTACATATTTTGTTTATGAACCCAATACTTAATTAATGAATTATGCTTATGAAATTAAATTAGATCTAAAATTAAAAATTTTAGATCTAAGTCATTTTCATAAAATTGGGTTCGGGCTTGGGTAGCTCAATTAGGTCTAGCGATTGATCAAACGAATCAACAGTTGGTTAGATGGGATCATGAAAGCTAATAATCGACCAGTCTAATAGGATTAAGTCTGGGTCAAGGTCGAATCATATTTAGATATGACTCGATCAAGTTAAGACCTAATTTAGCTCAGTGGTTAGAGCCTGGATTGTAGGCTAACCCAATTAGTTCTGATTCGATAATTTGGTGTCTAAGGTAAGTTAGGCAGATGCGACCGACTAATTTTTAATTGGGAGCTACTCGACTCGAATGCGTTCTTGTCGAGTTAATGGCATATCCCTTCCACCGGTCTCACTTACCTGGCCATATATGTCGACCCAGTTCTGATTAGAGGTGGCTAACAATTCAAGCTAACCCATGCCACTAGGTTAGTCGTAATTGTTATGACCATGTCAAGCCAAGTTTAAAGAGACCTAAATCAAATCTCCTAAGAAAATATTAAGTCTAGGTCTTCCACCATTGTGGATGTGCAGGTCCTTTTCGGAGTTGATTGTTCTCAGCTGGATACAGTGGCTCAATTGCATCGAAAAGATGCAACCATGTCCATTAGGCATTGGATGCTATGAATTAGAGGATGGGTTGGGCTCAATATTTCGGATACGGTGAGGGACCAATCAGGAATCTAGTTCATGCAAATGGTGGGTTTGACTTAACTAAGGATTGGAGCAATATTCTGGGCACGGTGAACTTCATGAATTAGAGACCAAGTTTTGGATACACCATGATTAGAGAATCATTGGACAAGAGTTTCCACTCATCGATTGACCATCACCAATAACTGATAGGTGAGGTGATGAGCCAATCGGTGAGACCGCACCACCCACTAAAATCACTAATCACGAAGATTTTCACATCTCTACCAAGGGAGTGATGGATCTGAGAAAATAGTGGGAGCCTAATTTATTTAAAAATGAAACTCCTAAATAAATTAGTTAAGTCTGATTATAAAATCTAATTAGAAACGTTTGACTCTCTACAGGAAATATGTCTGCGTCCAACCCCCTGACCAAAATACTAGACACCCACAGATTGACTGACCCAATTTCAAAGACTGGTTAAGGAATTATAAAATTATTCTGGGTTTCAAAAAATTGACCCATATCTTGGATCAGGACCCACCTGCCATGCCAGCACGTCCAACTGCTGAACAGAGAGCATCTCTGGAAAAATGGACAGATGATGATAACAAAGCAAGGTATTACATGTTGGGTGCCATGTCTGATGATTTGCATCGCCAACATGAGAATATTATGACTACCTACCAAATGTTGGCTTACCTATAAGAGTTGTTTGGTGAACAAAGTCGCGCAGCCAAGTATCAAGTCTGTCAAAGACTTTTAAGGCTAAAATACGTGATGGGCAGTCAGTCCGAGATCATTGTTTGACAATGATCAAAGATCTTGAGGAGCTTGAGAAGCTCGGTATCATCTTAGATAAAGATTTTTAGATTGATGTGATCTTTCAGTTCTTGTCCGATGCATATGGTCAGTTCATCATGAACTTCCATATGCATAAGATGCAGTGTACCTTGGCTGAGTTAATGAACATGCTGGTTACGGTTAAGCTTTCTATGAAGGGTTCAAAAGGCTCAGTTCTTACTGTGGAGCGGACTTCTTCCAAGAGAAAGTTTTTTGGAAAGAAAAAGAAGTCTGCGAAGAAGCAGAAGGTGGATGAGAAGAAGAAGAAGACAGAACCGAAGAAGAAGGCTGCTGAAAAGGAAAAATATTTCTACTGCCAATCAGACGGCCATTGGAAGCGAAACTATCCTCAATACCTGACCACCCTGAAGAACAAAAAGATGGTCCTTTTGGAGGTATGCTCATTTTAGAATCTAATCTTACAATTTCGTCTGCATTCAGTTGGATGCTTGACTCTGGTTCTAGTGCTCATTTGTGCACTTCTATACAGGGTCTTGAGGAGAGCAGGAGGCTGAGGGATGGAAAGATGATCCTACGCATCGGGACAGAGCAAGATTGCTGCTGTGACCGTGAGAACCTACCCTCTGCGACTATCATTAGGATTAGATTTATTTCTTAGAGATTATTATTATGTGCCTGCAGCAAGGAGGAATTTGATTTTTGTTTCATGTTTAGCACAAGAAGGCTATGTGATTAGCTTTCATAAGGACTATTGCAAATATTTTATGAAAATAATAAAGTTGTAAATGATTTTCTTATTAACGGTCTCTATCAACTACATATTGATATATCTGTATTTAATATCGAGCAAAATGTGAATGCCATAAGAATTAAAAGGCCTAGAGATAGTCTAAATGATAGGTATCTATGGCACCTAAGGCTAGGTCATATAGCAGAAGACAGGGTTAACAAATTGAAGAAATCCAGACTGATGAGTCCGTAGACTTTCGAGTCATATCTAGTTTGTGAATCATGCCTTCAAGGCAAAATGACCAAACTCTCTTTTGTAGGACATGGGGAAAGGGCCACAGACCTACTTGCCCTAGTACATACGGATGTGTGCGGCCCATTTGATGTGCTGACTAGAGATAACTATATCTACTTCATTTTCTTTATCGATGATATGTCTAGGTACAGGTATGTGTTTCTAATGAAACACAAGTTGAAGCCTTTGAAAAGTTCAAAGAATTCAGGCATGAGGTAGAAAAACAAACAGGAAAGCCCATTAAGGTTCTTTGATCAGATTGAGGAGGTGAATACCTTAGTCAAAAGTTCCTAGACTATCTTAAGGATAATGGCATAGTCTCTCAATCGACTCCACCTGGAATGCTACAACTCAACGGGATTTCAGAACGGAGAAATCGGACCCTATTAGATATGGTCCGTTCCATGATGAGTTTCAGGACCTCCCTGAGTTTTTTTGGGGATATTGTCTCATGACAGCAATATATGTATTGAATAGGGTTTCATCTAAAATCTTCCTACCACACCGTATAAGATATGGCATGGTAAGAAGCAAAGTTTGAATCATCTCAAAATTTGGGGTTGTCAGGCTTATGTCAAGAGACAGCAGGCGGACAAGTTAGAGTTCAGGTCTTTTAGAGCTCGATTCATAGGATATCCTAAAGAGTCATTAGGATACTATTTTTATATTTCAAAGATCACAATGTGATTGTGAGTCGAAATACTATTTTTTTTGAAAAACAGTTTATTCAAAATGGTGACATCGGAAGAATAATTAAACTTCAGGAGAATGTCTCCCAAGAGCAACGAGCTAAAGAACTGAGGACCAAATCAATCAGAACCAGTCCTAACACAACCTCTTCCACCTCGTAGATCGACTAGAGTTTTTTGTCCTCCTGAAAGGTACTTAGGTACCATACAAGAGGATATAGAGGAAATATTTCTCACGAAAAATGGGGCTCATGGTGATGATCCCAAGATCTATGATGAGGCGATATCAGATATCGACTCGAGAAATGGTTAGAGGCAATGAGATCTGAAATTGACTCGATGCACTCAAACCAAGTCTGGACCATGGTAGATCCACCTGAAGGTATTGTACCTATTAGGTGTAAATAGATCTTCAAGAGAAAGATAGGTGCAGATGGAATGTAGAGACATTCAAGGCTAGGCTCGTAGCGAAAGATTATAGTCAGCGCGAAGGTATTGACTATCAGGATACCTTCTCGCCCGTAGCCATGCTAAAATCCATCCGCACATTGCTTGCTGTTGCAGCCTATTTTGATTATAAAATATGACAGATGGATGTGAAAATGGCGTTCTTAAATGGACATCTTGAGGAAGATATCTATATGAAATAGCCACTTGGTTTCACATCTAGTGATGATGATCACAAGGTCTGCAAGCTGCAAAGATCCATTTATGGACTTAAGCAAGCATCTCGGAGCTGGAATACTCATTTCAATGATGTAATCAAAATGTTTGGTTTCATCAAGAACGAGGAGGAACCATGTGTGTTCAAAAAAGTCAGTGGGAGCGTAGTTATCTTCCTCGTATTGTACGTAGATGACATCCTCCTAATTGGAATGATATTTCATGTTGACCTCAGTCAAAGTATGGTTGTCTAAGGAGTTCTCTATGAAAGATCTAGGAGAGGCATCCTTTATACTGGGTATTAAGGTCTATAGAGATAGACCAAATAGGATGCTGGGATTTTCAAAGAAAATGTACATAGAGGAGGTGCTAAAAAAGTTTAGCATGGAAAACTCCAAATGAGGTTTAGTACCTTTTAGGCATGGCATTCATCTCTCCAAGAAGATGTGCGCTAGCACACGTGAGGAGATTGAATGCATGAGTAAGATCCCTTATGCTTCGGCAATAGGGAGCCTCATGTATGCCATGCTATGTACACGACTTGATATAGCCCATGCTGTGAGTGTCACAAGCAAATATCAGTCGAATCCAGGCAAAGAGCACTGGACTTCTGTGAAATGTATCCTTAAGTACTGAGGACTAAGGATATATTTCTAGTCTTGGGAAT
>NC_026001.2:40071901-40167070 GCF_000442705.2 Elaeis guineensis | reverse complement strand
AAAAATAAAGTTTAACATTTAAACTAGTCTACAGAAATACAAAAGCCCTAGACCCTTGATGATTACAATAAATATCAAAAGTAAACATATCAGGAAGAAATCAGAAGTCATATACCAACCAGAAGACTATGATCTGATAACTTTGAAACCTCCATGAGACTCTAAAGTAGAAGTCCTCCAATGATGATCCACACAGGACTGATCAGGACCCTTCCCAGCTCGTCATGGTGCTGCAGCCTTCTTCGTGAGCTTGCTGCCGATCGTCCTTCACAAGAACTGGTTGCACCATTGTTTGTACACCTTCATGACCTCAACTAGAACCTCTTTAGGAATCTTTTCTTAAAAGATCATATCACACAAAAATTAAATCAGATTTCAACACTTGACAAACTGATTTTAGGATAAGCATCTCATGCTTCCTTTTCCTTCTCTCTTCCTTTCATTTTTCTTCTCTTTTTATTGTATTTTTTTAGATTTTTTTCCCACCTTTTCCTCCTCATTTTCATGCCAACTCTCATCCAAAATTGGGTGTGGAACCAAGTGTAGCACCCCCTTTAATAGGTAACAAAGGGGCACCGCATCATCTCCAAGGGATGCCAACTTTTGACGTCCCAATTCTTCACATGATAAAAATAAAATGCCACATTAAAATAGTGTTTGAGAAAGTCTAGGAGTAGAAGGACTCTTCCTTCTCTGGTCCATAAAAATTAGCATGTAAAAATTAAGAGCAATGGGAGAAGAAAATATTTGGCGCAAATAAATCCCACACATTATCCCTTAGTCTTTCGCAAAGAATAAATTTTTCATATAGAAGTTCTAGGTGTGAAAAAGCCTTCAAGCAGAAGGACTCTCTTCTTCTGCACCTACAAAATCTAAGAGCCATCAGATGGTGCATGGAGTGAAGAAACGCATGGAATATTAAAGGGAGTTAAGAGTCCAACATGAAATGGACTCTTCTATTTTATCACCCAAAATAATGTGGCATCCACATGAATTATGGCGTGGAGTTCTGATAAGTGGCATATTTTAATTTATTTAAGAATTTTTATAATTTATATGCTAACATCTTCTTAAAAATATAATTTCATAAATAAATTAGATTTTTTATAAAAATAAATAATTTTAAAAAATATAAAATTAGAGCATATTTATAAAAAATAGATGTGATTTAATTGAACAATTTAAGCATCAAATAATAAAAAAATTTTAAAAAATTTAATGTATATATTTTCTTATTTTTTAGATAAAAATTGAAGTAAAAATCAAGCAAAAATATTTTAAAAAATAATTTTATTACCTTCGGTGCACGATGGACCAGCCGCTCGATCCACAGAATCAAGGGTGCGGTCCACAGGAATAGTTCACGATCCACAACATGGTCTACAAGTGGATGAAAGGTTTTTTTAACTGATCAATGATCCAGATCAAATCTGATGCGAATCTGACGGCCAGCATCATTCTCAACTTTGAATAGGATTTTTGGGTGCAATCTGACGGCTCAAATTCTATCCATCGCTCGATCCAACGTTACTGTTCATTCTGACTTTGTTAAGAAGAGATTTTGCACCATCCGATGGTTAGAATTGAATCTGAAGCATGATCGGACAGCTAAGAATGAATCTGACCCTGATAAGGAGAAAATAGCTGGTTTTTGATCAAATCTGGGCAGTCCAAAGAAGTTCCGACGATCAAGAAAAATTCTTACGGTTATTATACAAATTCTAGGATTTTAAGACTCTTTTGCTATCAAAAAAGATGAAAAATTTATCTATAAATAGGAGATCCAGGAATAAGTCTAAAAAAAAATCATAAAAAATCAAGAAAAAATTAAAAAAAAAATTAGATAGATTTAGAGACTCAAGAAAAAGAAGAAGAAAAGTCAGTTCACTCTATGAAGTACGAAGGAAGAAGGAGACGTCATCAACCATCTTTCCGACAAGATTGGATTGATCAACTTCAGATCTTTATTATAATTTTATTTTTATTTTATTTTATTATTTTTTTAAATTTTTTTACTTAAATTTTAATTTCAATTAATATAAAATTTATTTTCTTACACTTTTAAATTTTTATCTTTTATTTTTTTGCAAGTAGATGCTAAGATCTAGTTAGTAGATCTTAGTACTAATTTATTTTATACTTTCTAAATTTTTGTTATTTATTTTTATTACAAGTAGATGCTAGGATCTAGTTAATAGATTATAGTATCAAATTTATTTTTCATACTTTTTATTTTTCAACTTAAATTGCTTTCTTCAAAATTTTATTTTTCTTTACAAAATCAAAGATTTCAAATCAAAATCTTACCTTCTCTATAGATTCAATCTGATTTACTACTATCTATATATTTTAATTTTTATTGAATTAAAATTAGATTGATAATCACGATGTCCTAACGACAACATCAGAATCGTATCAATTTTTGGTACCGTTGCCGGAGAATATATCAATTTTTTGACGTCATTGTCGGGGAAGATATCAATTTTAATATTGATTTTTTTTATTTTCTTATGAATATAGCTTACTAACTTTTTTATTTTTTTACAAAAAAAAAATTCAAAAAAAAAAGAGATAGAAAGCTTTCACTTTTTCTTAGTGAGATGAATCCCAACCCTAACCCTAACTATTTTTTTTAGTATTAATTACTATTTTTTTAAATTAATCTAAAATTCATCCATATAAATCTAATTAAAATTGTATGACAAGAGTAAAAACTTAATTATTAGAAGCATTCATCATCTTAGATTTTCTTTTGGTGATCGCTGGAGACAAGATAAGCTTTCAAGTTTGATTAATTTCATGCATCTAATTTTGTTGCATAGAACTCTTTCTTCGAAATTAGTTGTGCATATTCATCTCAAATTAATTTAAGAGCAACACCCATAACAAGATAAGATAAAGATTTTATCATCCTTTTTTAGTCCAAAAACAACCAACCAGCATCCCATATTAACTCAAACCTAATTAAAATTAAGTAGACGTTGACCCCTAGGATCAATTGAGTTCAGTTTGAGTATTGTGGTGAAGTCAAATACAAAGTAAGTTTGGACTCACACTCGAAACTAGTGTCTAAGGCAAAAGATTACAAAGACTCAGTCTAAGTAGACTCATGGTTATTTCATCGATTCCGTTAGCTTATCTGGCCAATTCAATTGGTGTCTAAGACAAGCAATGGGGGGACCCCATGATCCTACTCTTCCCTGGCTAGTTGAAAGAAGTGAGAATAAATCCAATTTGTATTTAGACTAAGTCACTCTATATCAAACTGTTAGGTCTAAGAAACCCATAGGTGTCTAGGTTTAATTGTCTGCTAACTTGATTACAATTAACACTTAACCACAACTAATTCTTCTCATCTTTCGTTTTTAGGTCTAAGGCTTTCTTAAGGATCTCACCTTTAGAACTTTTCTCTTTCTTTCTCTTCTCTTTTCTTTCTCCTTCTTCTTTTTTTTTAAAAAAATTTGAACTACACACATTAGGATTTGCACTAATATATGCACAGTATAATTTTTTCTGATCTAGTTGAATCTAATTTTGAAATTGAACAGCAAATCATATTAAACCTGATAATTAAATGGTTGAAAATCCTGAGAACCATCTGGACAAATGAAGAAATATTTTATTCCTTCCACCTATAACCCATCAATGTTTTCATCATTCCATGGAATCAAACATTCAGACACTAGCCCTATGGTCAATTTGAATCTGATAGCCAAAAAATTAGATAAAATCAACCTTCTTATAGATAAATATCTACCCTAGGTCCACAATCTCTATGCAATACATACCACCTTCCAATTATCAAGAGATTTATTCTATCTGTACTAGTCCAGCCAATCATATGAGTGAATATCCTACGGCTGCACAGTTTTCACCTTTCATCCAAGAATAAGTTCAAGCTGCTCAAGGTTACTCCAATCCTATCTATGACCTATTCTTAAATGCATATAACCAAGATTAGAGGAACCACCCAATTTTTCTTGAAGATCCCAATAGGCTTAGGTTCAGACCCAAATTCTTCTGTGTAAAACTTTCAAAATAGGCCTAATATCAAAATTATGCCTATAATAGAGGTCAGCCTATCCAGCCATCTTATTACAATCAGCCGTCATACCCACCTCCTCAATAGACTAATCTAGCTGACGATAGGTTCAGCCAATTTCAACAAATAATTATGATCCAACAGCAATTCCTCACAGACTAGAAGTACAAATAGGTCAATTAGTTGAGTCTACTATGAGGAGAGAACTAGCTGTTAGATGTGTGCCCTAGATGCCAGATTGGCTGACACATTCCTGTACAAATCTAAGGGTAAATTTATAATTTTGATTATAAATTAATAAATGGTTATTCTTCTATCACATTGTGTACATTGTGTCTATGATACATCTTTTGAGTTAGTAAGAATGTCAATTCATATTTTTAAGAGTTAAAAATTTAAGGCATGAATTTACATAACTAACTCATAAACAGCTCCTGACCATAGATCATCATGAGAATGGTGATCGATCCGGAAGGTTGGTGTCCGATCGCTTTCTTAGGGTAGATGTATCTTGAGTCTATGGTGTGAGACATCGAAGCGAGAGTATAGGTATTCATTAAAATGAGAGTACTGAGCGTGACCATATCGAGCAGTCATAAGGAAGTCTACCTTCTCGTCAATGACTAGCTCGATGCTGCAGTTGTGTGTCTAGTTCTTTGACCTGAGGTGCATCGACAGTTCACCTTGAGTGTGTTATAATTTAACTACACCATAACTCAGTCTCCTAGCCATTTAGAATCCTGAGGTGTATGTTGGCTGTAGCATATTCATTATAGGAATCAGATCGCACCAAGATGGGATCTATCAACCTCGGTAGATGAGAGGAGTAGTCCTATGATGATCGAAAGATCGAGTCTTAAGCCCATGGCATGGCAGAGTGAAATAATGGAAAAAATTTTTCATTGGGATTTCACATCGGACTCGGATCGATCAATTGATTCATATGACTGATGTTGGGTTTGACGAGTTCACCTTAACCCTAATTCAGTCGGGACTCTGATAGAGGAACTCAATCACACAGATAGCTGCACTGAGAGGTTCGTCTTCAGTTCTGATGGATTGCCATCATATACTGCTAAGTATCACTGATGAATTTTGAGAGCAATTAGAATGATCTTGATGATCAATCATTCTAATTATCTGAATCAGAAGAGTTTTGGTCCATCGAAAGGAGTTTTGATGATGTCGATGATGAGATCATGACATATCTCATTACATACAGAATTGAACCTAACTGGATCACACTAACAAGGATTAGGATCTGGATGTCATCAATTGGGCTAACCCAATTGATTTAGATTAGATCTAATTAGGTTCAAGGAAATCTGCTAGCACACGATTGAGCCAAACTTTCTCCTCGTGTAATCTTTTCTATCTCAACTGAGCCAAAGGTGATTTGACTCACCCAGAGAACTTGAGAAGGTTTTTCTCAGTCTAAATAAAGCTTGTCCAGCTCAAAAAAATTTATCTTAATTCATGAGATGAATTTAAGACAACACCTGCTAATTCCTGTCACCTTCATTTTTATTTTAGGACATCTATCAAATGTTACATATGGATCTTAAACTGAAGGCCACTTGGCAAGAGCTCATTGGAGGATTTTTGTAGAGTGTCCACATTCCAAATCTATATTAAATTGGGTGCCATAATCAGATTATGGTATGAGCCCAATTGGATTAAGTGGGCGCCCCAAGTGGATAAGGATGGAGAGTCTTGATCAACCTAGACTAGTTGGCGCCATCCTTTCTTTGTGCTTATCCAAATTGGCACCAACTCTTAGAGAGAGGGTGGAGTTCTTATCTGATGTGATCAATAACATCACTCCACCAATCAAATTTTTTTGGATTAAATAAAATTTTATGATTGGTCGAATGATGTGGCACTGCATAGCACAGCAGAGTCTATATAAACCCTGTCTGCGCCTAGGGTTTCATGTGATTGCACCAAACCCATCAAAGCTGCCACCCCTTCTTCTTCTCCATATCCCATCTAAAGTCCTCCCTCCCCTCTTCATGCCCAAGGAGTTGGGCATCCATCTGATGCAAGATCAAGGTGTGGTGATGCCTTGAACAGGAAGGCTACAGGAGTTCTTTGACAAGCTGCTGCTCCAACTTCAGGAAGACTTTTGAAGATCTTCTAATCAAATTTAGTTCTGATTTTTGGAGCAAAGATTTGTAAGAAGAAGATGATCTAGGTCCTATCTGAGTGGATACTGGTAGAGGTCAGGCGATTGCGTGGCTAAATCAGAACCTCAGCTTGCTGCGATCATCTACAGGGTAATCAGATTACCCTTGAGGTATTTCATATTTTTTCATACTTTTAGATTTATTTTAGAATTAATATTAGATAATAAAATTAGATCTAAAGATTTAGATCTGAAATAAATATAGAATAATTTTTTTTTTAAATTATTCTACCTCAGATTTGATGAAATCTGGAAGATCCTACAAGGAAAAAGGCAGTTTTTCCTTCAACTGATATTGGAGCCAGGTTTGTGGCTCAGTTTCAGATCTAATTTAGATCTAATTTTAATTTATTTATATTAAAAAATTTTAGATATCACATCAGATATGATAGGATCTAAAATTAAAATATTTAAAATTAAATCTAAGAAGATCTAACATTCATGAGATGCATGACTAGACTAGGAATAATTTTGATCTATGAATAGTCTTGTAAGTTTATGTTTTAATGAGATTAAAATATAATTTAGATCTTATTTATTCTTTATTTTTTGATTATATAAATATTATATTCAGATCAAAAATAAAAAATAAAAATTTAGATAATACATAAGATTGATCTGTTACATGCCTAGACTAGTTATAGAATTGTTCTAGTAACTGTCTAGAATAAATTTTATGTTGAATAATTCAATTTAAATTTTATTTTTCAAATATTACATGTGATGTATTAAATCTGAAAGCATATTAATTAGATTAATTTTTGATACATGAGATGTATGCAAAGCATGTATTAGTTAGATCTTAAATTATATATGTGATATGTAAATTTGGATCTAACTAGTTTTGTAGTTAAATTTATATTTCTGATTAAGGTATTCCTCATGGTCATCCGATCATAAGAACAAAGTAGGATTTAAAGGTCCTCTCCTCTTATTCAATGGGTGTTCTTATGATGTGTAGGGGTGCTGGCGTTCATCCTTAATCAGAAATTAAAACTTATTTTTCTGCAAAATCTTAGATCCTGAAACCCTAAGATTTATTTTACATATTTTGTTTATGAACCCAAGACTTAATTAATGAATTATGCTTATGAAATTAAATTAGATCTAAAATTAAAAATTTTAGATCTAAGTCATTTTCATAAAATTGGGTTCGGGCTTGGGTAGCTCAATTAGGTCTAGCGGTTGATCAAACTGAATCAACAGTTGGTTAGATGGGATCATGAAAGCTAATAATCGATCAGTCTAATAGGATTAAGTCTGGGTCAAGGTCGAATCATATTTAGATGTGACTCGATCAAGTTAAGACCTAATTTAGCTCAGTGGTTAGAGCCTGGATTGTAGGCTAACCCAATTAGTTCTGATTCGATAATTTGGTGTCTAAGGTAAGTTAGACAGATGCGACCGACTGATTTTTAATTGGGAGCTACTCGACTCGAATGCGTTCTTGTCGAGTTAATGGCATATCCCTTCCACCGATCTAACTTATCTGGCCATATATGTCGACCCAGTTCTGATTAGAGGTGGCTAACAATTCAAGCTAATCCATGCCACTAGGTTAGTCGTAATTGTTATGACCATGTCAAGCCAAGTTTAAAGAGACCTAAATCAAATCTCTCTAAGAAAATATTAAGTCTAGGTCTTCCACCATTGTGGATGTGCGGGTCCTTTTCGGAGTTGATTGTTCTCGGCTGGATACAGTGCTCAATTGCATCAAAAGATACAACCATGTCCATTAGGCATTGGATGCTATGAATTAGAGGATGGGTTGGGCTCAATATTTCGGATACGGTGAGGGACCCAATCAGGAATCTAGTTCATGCAAATGGTGGGTTTGACTTAACTAAGGATTGGAACAATATTCTGGGCACGGTGAACTTCATGAATTAGAGACCAAGTTTTGGATACACCATGATTAGAGAATCATTGGACAAGAGTTGTCCACTCATCGATTGACCATCACCAATAACTGATAGGTGGGTGATGAGCCAATCGGTGAGACCGCACCACCCACTAAAATCACTAATCACGAAGATTTTCACATCTCTACCAAGGGAGTGATGGATCTGAGAAAATAGTGGGAGCCTAATTTATTTAAAAATGAAACTCCTAAATAAATTAGTTAAGTCTGATTATAAAATCTAATTAGAAACGTTTGACTCTCTACAGAAATATGTCTGCGTCCAACCCCCTGACCAAAATACTAGACACCCACAGATTGACTGGACCCAATTTCAAAGACTGGTTAAGGAATTATAAAATTATTCTGGGTTTCAAAAAATTGACCCATATCTTGGATCAGGACCCACCTGCCATGCCAGCACGTCCAACTGCTGAACAGAGAGCATCTCTGGAAAAATGGACAGATGATGATAACAAAGCAAGGTATTACATGTTGGGTGCCATGTCTGATGATTTGCATCACCAACATGAGAATATTATGACTACCTACCAAATGTTGGCTCACCTATAAGAGTTGTTTGGTGAACAAAGTCGCGCAGCCAAGTATCAAGTCTGTCAAAGACTTTTTAAGGCTAAAATACGTGATGGCAGTCAGTCCAAGATCATTGTTTGACAATGATCAAAGATCTTGAGGAGCTTGAGAAGCTCGATATCATCTTAGATAAAGATTTTTAGATTGATGTGATCCTTCAGTTCTTGTCCGATGCATATGGTCAGTTCATCATGAACTTCCATATGCATAAGATGCAGTGTACCTTGGCTGAGTTAATGAACATGCTGGTTACGGTTAAGCTTTCTATGAAGGGTTCAAAAGGCTCAGTTCTTACTGTGGAGCGGACTTCTTCCAAGAGAAATTTTTTGGAAAGAAAAAGAAGTCTGCGAAGAAGCAGAAGGTGGATGAGAAGAAGAAGAAGACAGAACCGAAGAAGAAGGCTGCTGAAAAGGAAAAATATTTCTACTACCAATCAGACGGCCATTGGAAGCGAAACTGTCCTCAGTACCTGACCACCCTGAAGAACAAAAAGGATGGTCCTTTTGGAGGTATGCTCATTTTAGAATCTAATCTTACAATTTCTTCTGCATTCAGTTGGATGCTTGACTCTGGTTCTAGTGCTCATTTGTGCACTTCTATACAGGGTCTTGAGGAGAGCAGGAGGCTGAGGGATGGGAAGATGATCCTACGCATCGGGACAGAGCAAGAGTTGCTGCTGTGACCGTGAGAACCTACCCTCTGCGACTATCATTAGGATTAGATTTATTTCTTAGAGATTATTATTATGTGCCTGCAGCAAGGAGGAATTTGATTTTTGTTTCATGTTTAGCACAAGAAGGCTATGTGATTAGCTTTCATAAGGACTATTGCAACATATTTTATGAAAATAATAAAGTTGTAAATGATTTTCTTATTAACGGTCTCTATCAACTACATATTGATATATCTGTATTTAATATCGAGCAAAATGTAAATGCCATAAAAATTAAAAGGCCTAGAGATAGTCTAAATGATAGGTATCTGTGGCACCTAAGGCTAGGTCATATAGCAGAAGACAGGGTTAACAAATTGGAGAAATCCAGACTGATGAGTCCGTAGACTTTCGAGTCATATCTAGTTTGTGAATCATGCCTTCAAGGCAAAATGACCAAACTCTCTTTTGTAGGACATGGGGAAAGGGCCACAGACCTACTTGCCCTAGTACATACGGATGTGTGCGGCCCATTTGATGTGCTGACTAGAGATAACTATATCTACTTCATTTTCTTTATCGATGATATGTCTAGGTACAGGTATGTGTTTCTAATGAAACACAAGTTTGAAGCCTTTGAAAAGTTCAAAGAATTCAGGCATGAGGTAGAAAAACAAACAGGAAAGCCCATTAAGGTTCTTTGATCAGATTGAGGAGGTGAATACCTTAGTCAAAAGTTCCTAGACTATCTTAAGGATAATGGCATAGTCTCTCAATCGACTCCACCTGGAATGCTACAACTCAACGGGATTTCAGAACGGAGAAATCGGACCCTATTAGATATGGTCCGTTCCATGATGAGTTTCACGGACCTCCCTGAGTTTTTTTGGGGATATTGTCTCATGACAGCAATATATGTATTGAATAGGGTTTCATCTAAAATCATTCCTACCACACCGTATAAGATATGGCATGGTAAGAAGCAAAGTTTGAATCATCTCAAAATTTGGGGTTGTCAGGCTTATGTCAAGAGACAGCAGGCGGACAAGTTAGAGTTCAGGTCTTTTAGAGCTCGATTCATAGGATATCCTAAAGAGTCATTAGGATACTATTTTTATATTTCGAAAGATCACAATGTGATTGTGAGTCGAAATACTATTTTTTTTGAAAAACAGTTTATTCAAAATGGTGACATCGGAAGAATAATTAAACTTCAGGAGAATGTCTCCCAAGAGCAACGAGCTAAAGAACTGAGGACCAAATCAATCAGAACCAGTCCTAACACAACCTCTTCCACCTCGTAGATCGACTAGAGTTTTTTGTCCTCCTGAAAGGTACTTAGGTACCATACAAGAGGATATAGAGGAAATATTTCTCACGAAAAATGGGGCTCATGGTGATGATCCCAAGATCTATGATGAGGCGATATCAGATATCGACTCTGAGAAATGGTTAGAGGCAATGAGATCTGAAATTGACTCGATGCACTCAAACCAAGTCTGGACCATGGTAGATCCACCTGAAGGTATTGTACCTATTAGGTGTAAATAGATCTTCAAGAGAAAGATAGGTGCAGATGGGAATGTAGAGACATTCAAGGCTAGGCTCGTAGCGAAAGATTATAGTCAGCGCGAAGGTATTGACTATCAGGATACCTTCTCGCCCGTAGCCATGCTAAAATCCATCCGCACATTGCTTGCTGTTGCAGCCTATTTTGATTATAAAATATGACAGATGGATGTGAAAATGGCGTTCTTAAATGGACATCTTGAGGAAGATATCTATATGAAATAGCCACTTGGTTTCACATCTAGTGATGATGATCACAAGGTTTGCAAGCTGCAAAGATCCATTTATGGACTTAAGCAAGCATCTCGGAGCTGGAATACTCATTTCAATGATGTAATCAAAATGTTTGGTTTCATCAAGAACGAGGAGGAACCATGTGTGTTCAAAAAAGTCAGTGGGAGCGTAGTTATCTTCCTCGTATTGTACGTAGATGACATCCTCCTAATTGGAAATGATATTTCATGTTGACCTCAGTCAAAGTATGGTTGTCTAAGGAGTTCTCTATGAAAGATCTAGGAGAGGCATCCTTTATACTGGGTATTAAGGTCTATAGAGATAGACCAAATAGGATGCTGGGATTTTCAAAGAAAATGTACATAGAGGAGGTGCTAAAAAAGTTTAGCATGGAAAACTTCAAATGAGGTTTAGTACCTTTTAGGCATGGCATTCATCTCTCCAAGAAGATGTGCGCTAGCACACGTGAGGAGATTGAATGCATGAGTAAGATCCCTTATGCTTCGGCAATAGGGAGCCTCATGTATGCCATGCTATGTACACGACTTGATATAGCCCATGCTGTGAGTGTCACAAGCAAATATCAGTCGAATCCAGGCAAAGAGCACTGGACTTCTGTGAAATGTATCCTTAAGTACTTGAGGACTAAGGATATATTTCTAGTCTTTGGGAATGGAGAACTCCAGATTTAGGGATATACAGACTCAGATTTTATGTCTGATATAGATGATTGAAAGTCGACATCTGGGAGTCTGTTCATTTACAATGGTGGTGCAGTTAGCTGGAAGAGTTCCAAGCAGACGGTGATTGCTGATTCCACCATGGAGATAGAGTATATTGCTGCATCAGAAGCTGTGAAGAAGGTATCTGGTACAAGAAGTTTGCCACAGAGATTGAAGTGATGTCATCAGATGCCATCCCTTTTTACTACAACAATAATGATGCCATAGCCCTAGCTAAGGAGTCAAGATCTCACCAGAAGTCCAAGTATATCGAGCGGCGATTCCATCTGATCCATGATTACCTCAAAAAAGGTTATGTCGAGGTTAAGAGAGTCGACTCCACAGACAATGTGGCAGACCCGCTGACAAAGTCATTAGACCAGCAAAAGATCGAAGCCAACCTTGAGAAGATGGGACTTAGATATGTAGCCAATTGACATTAGGTCAAGTGGGAGTTTGTTAAATGTGTGCCCTAGATGCCAGATTGGCTGACACATTCCTGTCCAAATCTAAGGACAAATTTATAATTTTGACTATAAATCAATAAATGGGTTATTCTTCTATCATATTGTGTACATTGTGTCTGTGATACATCCTTTGAGTTAGTAGGAATGCCAATTCATATTTTCAAGAGTTGAAAATTTAAGGCATGAATTTACATAACTAACTCATAAACAGCTCCTGACCATAGGATCATCATGAGGATGGTGATCGATCTGGAAGGTTGGTGTATGATCGCTTCCTTAGGATAGATGTATCTTGAGTCTACGGTATGGAGACACCAAAGCGAGAGTACAGGTATTCATTGAAAATGAGAGTACTAAGTGTGATCATATCGAGCAGTCATAAGGAAGTCTACCTTCTCGCTAATGACTAGCTCGATGCTGCAGTTGTGTGTCTAGTTTTTTGACCTGAGGTGCATCGACAGTTCATCTTGAGTTTGTTATAATTTGACTACACCATAACTTGATCTCTTAGCCATTTAGAATCTTAAGGTGTATGTTGGCTGTAGCATATTCATTGTAGGAATCAGATCACACCAAGATGGGATCTATCAACCTCGATAGATGAGAGGAGTAGTCCTATGATGATCGAAAGATTGAGTCCTTAAGCCCATAGCCATGGTAGAGTGAAATAATGGAAAAAAATTTTCTATTGAGATTTCACATCGAACTCGGATCGATCGATTGATTCATATGACTGATGTTGGGTTTGACGAGTTCACCTTAACCCTAATTCAGTCGGGACTCATGATAGAGGAACTCAATCACACAAATAGCTACATCGAGAGGTTCATCTTTAGTTCTGATGGATTGCCACCATATACTGCTAGGTGTCACTGGAAGATTTTGAGAGCAATTAGAATGATCTTGATGATCGATCATTCTAATTATCTGAATCAGAAGAGTTCTGGTCCATCGAAAGGAGTTTTGATGATGTCGATGATGAGATCACAACATGTCTCATTACCATACAGAATTGAACCTAACTGGATCACACTAACAAGGATTAGGATCTGGATGTCATCAATTGGGCTAACCCAATTGATTTGGATTAGATCCAATTAGGTTCAGGAAATTGTGCTAGCACACGATTGAGCCTAACTTTCTCCTCGTGTAATCTTTTCTATCTCGACTGAGCCAAATATGATTTGACTCATCCAGAGAACTTGAGAAGATTTTTTCAGTCTAAATAAAGCTTGTCAGCTCAAAAAAATCTTGTCTTAATTCATGTGATGAATTTAAGACAACACCTGCTAATTCCTATCACCTGCCATTTTCATTTTAGGACATCTGTCAAATGTTGACATATGGGTCTTAAACTGAAGGCCACTTGGCAAGAGCTCATTGAAGGATTTTTATGGAGTGTCCACATGTTAAATCTATATTAAATTGGGCATCATAATCAGATTATGATGTGAGCCCAATTGGATTAAGTGGGCGCCCCAAGTGGATAAGGATGGAGAGTCTTGATCAACATGGACTAGTTGGCGCCAACCTTTCTTTGTGCTTATCCAAAGTTGGAGCCAACTCTTGGAGAGAGGGTGAGGTTTTTATCTGATGTGATCAAATGACATCACTCCACCAATCAAATTTTTTTTGAATTAAATAAATTTTTTGATTGGTCGAATGATGTGGCACTGTGTAGCGCAGCAGGGTCTATATAAACCCTGTCTGCGCCTAGGGTTTCATGTGATTGCACCAAACCCATCAAAGCTGCCAGCCCCCCTCCTCTTCTCCACATTCCATCTGAAGTCCTCCCTCCCCTCTTCATGCCCAAGGAGTTGGGCATCCATCTGATGCAAGATCAAGGTGTGGTGATGCCTTGAACAGGAAGGCTGCAGGAGTTCTTCGATAAGCTGCTGCTCCAACTTCAGGAAGACTTTTGAAGATCTTTCTAATCAGATTTAGTTCTAATTTTTGGAGTAGAGATTCATGAGGAGAAGATGATCCAGGTATTCCTGAGTGGATACTGATAGAGGCCAGACGATTGCGTGGCTAAATCAGAACCTCAGGCTTGCTGTGATCATCAACAAGGTAATCAGATTACCTTGAGGTATTTCATATTTTCTCATGCTTTTAGATTTATTTTAGAATTAATATCAGATAATAAAATTAGATCTAAAGATTTAGATCTAAAATAAATATAAAATAATTTTTTTTTAATTATTCCATCCCAGATTTGATGAAATCTGAAAGATCCTACAAGAAAAAAGATGGTTTTTCCTTCACTAGGTCAATTATCAAGCCAAATAATATCGAATTTTGAAAATGATCCACCCATCCACCAACCACCTAGACCTAATCAATAATTTAATGTCCCACCAAAGAATCCCCAATTTGAAAGTAACAATGCAATTTTTGTACTTAAAAGTGATAGAATTCTTAAGGACTCATACCAAGATCAGGTGACTGAGGTTAGTACTGATACTAGCCAAAATATGAATTTAAAAAAAGAGACTAGTACTAATGTTAGCCAAAGTGTGAATTTAGAAGAAGAGATTAGTACTGAGATTAATCCAATAGAAGAACCTGAGCCCAGTACTGACACTGATCTAAATGATAAAGAGAAGAGAGCAGATGAGTTATTCTTATATTCACCAAAAGTCCTATTTTCTTCAGCCCTAGAAGTTGGTTCTTCCACTCTAGAATCATCACCTCCTTCAAAATTGAAGTCATCTTTGATTACACCTGAGTACACATGTTTAAAATCAAGCGACATCCTTCCAGTATCCATTACTTCAAACTCAACTCCTAACCTAAAAACTCAATTCATGAGCATTTTAGAAGAATAAATAGGAGAAATTCTCAACAAACATGGGTCTGTGAATGGATTTGTGAACTATCTTTCTAAAATTAAGAATAGGGATGTGCAATATTTTTTAAGATTGATAATAAAATACTAAAATTTATTGTAGGCCATCTTTCTGAGATTGGTAATCCAAAACCATTAAAATTTATCAATCTAATATTTGATATGGGGTAGGTGAAAGAATCGGCATGGTCTGGCTGAAGACGGTAAACTTAGCGCTTTTTGGGAGGCAACCCAGTTTTAGTTTTATTTTTATTTTTTATTATTTTTTATATTTTATTTAGATTAATTGAGTCTTACTTTATATCTTTTGTAGGGATCTGAAGATAATTTTGGTTAAGTTGGAGGGAGAACCAATTTTGAAAAGACTTCTGGATCAAGTAGCATCTCTCTTTTTTTTTTTCTTTGCATGCATTCTTCATTTTTTCCTACTCCATTGAGAACAATATCGATTAAGTTGGAGAAAAAGAATAACAAAAAAATTTTAAAATTTTTAAGTCCTCAAGTAAGTTAGTATTTAGTATTTAAGCACCTAATTACACTTAAGAATCAAGTTAAATCAAGTATTTTTTTAAAAAAATTGATGAACAGACTAGAGAGTTTGTGAGATATTGAGAGATCAAGTATTAAGAAAACTTAATAAAAAGTTAAATTTAAAACTTAAATAATTTTTTTAAGTATTTCTAAATTTTTCTACTAGCATCAAAGAAGAGTTTACTTCTTATGAGCTTGTGTAGGGCAACTATATGTTTCTTCATATAAAAAAAAAAAAAAAAAATTTAAGTACTTCATACTGAGTAACCGGGCCTCTTTACCTAAACAAGCATTGAGTTTCATGTCAAAAGGATAAAGGGCAAAGAAGTTTTGTTGTAAAGCTAGTTTTAACTCATAGCCTGTTTAATTCGAGCAAATAGGTTTAAGGATATTCTATACCTAGTACCCTAAAGCCGTTTGATTTGAGAGTCATTAACTGAAAACTTACTATATGGGTTAAACAGAAATCTTAAAGATTTAAGACATTCAATAGTGATACAATGTTAAAAAAAAAAATCAATAAATGAAGGACGGAAGTAACAATATACTTGTCCATATGAAGATTAATCATTTGGAGATAAAGTTAGAAATAATTTAAAAAAAATTCAAAAAAGATTTAGTATTCTTAGTTTAACTTTCATATTGATTAATATTAATACTCCAATGACATACCTCACTCACGCTCTACTGAACATCAATGGCTCTTTTGAAAATTATTTGGTGAAGTTCGACACTTTAAGTTAAACGATACTTAATTCTAAATTTTTTTTTACTCGAGGATGAGTAAAGTTCAAATTAGAAGGTATGATAAGTGGAATATTTTTATATTTATTTTAAAATTTTTGATAATTTATGGTGCTAACATCTTCTAAAAAATTTAATTTCATAAATAAATTAGATTTTTTTATAAAAATAAATAATTTTAAAAAATATATAAAATTAGAATATATTTATAAAAAATAGATATTGATTTAATTGAGCAATTTAAGCACCAAAATAATGAAAATTTTTGATAAATTTAATGTATATATTTTTTTATTTTTTAGATAAAAATTGAAGCAAAAATCAAACAAAAATATTCTAAAAAATAAATTTTATTACCTTCGATGCATGGTAGACTAGCTGTTCAGTTCATAGAATCAAGGGTGCGATCCACAGAAATAGTTCGCAGTCCACGACATGGTCTACGGGTGGGCGAAAGGTTTTTTATGCTGATCAATGATCCAGATCAAATCTGACATGAGATTCGATGGCCAGCATCATTTTCAACTTTGAATAGGATTTTTGGATGTGATCCGACGGCCCAGATTCCATCCATCACTCGATCCACAGTTGCTGTTCATCCTGACTTTGTTAAAGAGAGATTTTATGCCATCCGAAGGTTAGAATTCAATTTGGAGCATGATCGGATGGCTGAGAATGAATCCAACCCTGTTAAGGAGAAAACAGCTAGTTTTTGATCAAATCTGAGTGGTCCAAGGAAGATCCGATAGCCAAAAAAAATTCTACAATTATTATATGAATTTTAAGGGTTTTAGGACTCTTTTTGCTACCAAAAAAAGATGAAAAATTTATCTATAAATAGAAGATCTGGGAATAAGTCTAAGGAAAAGAAAAAATCAATAGAAAGTTAATAAAAAATTAGAGAAAAAAATTAGATAAATTTAGGGACACAAGGGGAAGAAGAAAAAAAGTCAGTTCGCTCTACGGAGTACGAAGAAAGAAAGAGAGATCATCAACCATCTTTTCGA
Organism: Elaeis guineensis; assembly: GCF_000442705.2. Classification (NCBI taxonomy): domain Eukaryota; kingdom Viridiplantae; phylum Streptophyta; class Magnoliopsida; order Arecales; family Arecaceae; genus Elaeis; species Elaeis guineensis. The sequence continues at coordinate 40,149,575 of NC_026001.2, read as the reverse complement.
TGAGATTGAACTGATCAACTTTAGATCCTTATTATAGTTTTATTTTTATTTTTATTTTATTATTTTTTTTAAATTTTTTAAATTTAAATTTAATTTTAATTAATACAAAATTTATTTTTTTATATTTTTAAATTTTTATCTTTTATTTTTTTATAAGTAGATGCTAGGATCTAGTTAGTAGATCTTAATATTAATTTATTTTATATTTTTTAAATTCTTATTATTTATTTTTATTACAAATAGATTCTAGGATCTAGTTAGTAGATCTTAGTATCAGATTTATTTTTTATACTTTTTATTTTCTGACTTAAATTATTTTCTTTTAAATTTTATTTTTTTACAAAATCAAAGATTTCAAATTAAAATTCTACCTTCTCTATGGATTCGATCTGACTCACTACTGTCTATATATTTTTAATTTTTATTAAAATCGAACTTAGATTGATAATCACGATGTCCTAATGACAACATTGCAATCGTATCAAGTTCCTTCTCAGAGGACTCCTTCTCCTCTTCCATGCCCATAAATTCCAAGGCAACTTCAGATGGCACACAAAAAATAGAAACATGTGGAACATGGTAAGAAAATTAAGATAAGTAGCTGAGAAGGACTCTTCCTTCTCATCGCCATTTAATTTTGGGCATGCCAAACATTTTGGTATGTGGTTTTGGCATGGAGATGGTTTAAACCATTTGGAATACCTCCATAAAAATTAGATAAATCAACTAATAAATAGATGGTTCAAACCCAATCATATTAGGTCAAGGCAACAAGCAAAAGGTTAGCACAAACACATTTACACTGAACCCAATTAGAAACTTGGGTTAATTCATGTGCTAACAATTTAATTAACTCATTAAATTTATAATAAATCCAAATAGATTGAATTAAAACTAAATCTCTATTGTGTGTGACCCATTGGGATCCAAATCTAGCCAGCAGTGGACCCAGACTCTCGACGTAACCCTAATTCGATTGGATTAGGTCAGCTCGAGAGTCCCAATCAACTAGGACTCTTCCTAATTGATTTTAGAATTAAACTCTTTTAATTTTGATGAATCTACAAGTCAAGATTGATGTCTAGTAACATGTTATGACTGCCCAGAAGATTTAAAATTTGATAAAAATATCAAAATTATCCTTTCGTGGTGAGTTACCGTGTAATTCAATCCTTCAATCACACAACATCTCGAAAAGGCTATGGGTATGAAAATATGTCAAACCCAAATATCTATCTATATGTATCTCAATCTGATGATGATGACTTGATTGATGAACTACTAAAAACTATTTCTACTATTCATCTCTGCTCTGATCAGAGACTCTCAGAGTCATCGTCCCATGAGATCACATAGGATGTTTTCTCCTCCTAAAAAAGAGTGATCGATTCTTTGTTGACCACTCATAACCTTTATACATATTTTGCCATACTCAGAATATCCCACATATATCTCAAAGTGGTGTGCTAGAAAATAAACCAAAGTAAGGGTGCATGTACTTGAGGTACCATGGTGATCTCAGGTTAAAGGATCACATGCACCACTCCCACTGAAGAACCATCTCTTGACATACTGTAAGGCTCCATTAGATGTTTTTTTGGTGAGTTAGTTTAGTGAATTCATTCTCTAATGAGCACTTACATCTTTGTATTAGTATCACCACACAAATAGTTATGAGATCAACCATCCTCTCCATTGAGCATACATAGGATGAACTAGTCTTATCGGTATCAACAATCTCCAACTTGATGATCCAATGACTGAGAATATTTTAGATAGGAGCGATTAAGATTTTAAATCTCACTGGCATGATCTCATTATGGTCCTAAAATTATTACCCTAATCTATGAGATTTATCATAATCATAAAAAAATAATGCAGCAAATAATAAAACATAATACTTCATAAATAAAAAATAACTAATGTCATGCAAATGAGTAGGAAGATAAATAAAGAAAAGTCCCTTCACATCCATATGTGATTGGCTTGTAGGGTACTATTCTTTCAATCTTCCACTGCACTAAAGCCAATCGCCCCTGTACCTGATGCCCATACAATCAGGATGGTGATTACATTGCTACTATGTAAGGCTTAGTGAACTGGTCATTATGATGTTCTTAATATTAACTCATTTTATGATCATATCATGAATGAGGTGAAAGTGCCTAGGATGAGCATGGGTTCCTAGTTAGACTAGACCCAACTCAGTGATGAATCCTTCATCACGCAACTTTCCTAAGCAAACTTTACTAACAATATTTAACTAAAATAAATACAGTATGCTGTTTGGAGTTTTTCCAATTCACTACTCTTCTAGTACTTTTTAAGTACTTTGAGAATGCTTTTCACAGTTTTTAAAAGATCCTATCATGGATTTGTCTAAAATCGATGATTATGCACAAGGTATAAATCATATCAGATTTGGTACATTGAATATATGGGTAAGTAAACTCCTTTACATCCATTCATATTGAACTCTTCAACATAAAATCTATGTACCTAGACTAGGACAAGCCTAACATCCACTTACATCTATCACTATAGATGCCTAGTAAACTGGATGCTTAATCCAAATCTATTCCATAAAAATATTTGTGATCAGCATGTCATTGACTGAGTGCAATATCAGGACTACCTTCCCAATACACTGTATGTCACCCACATACATAACCAAGAAGTTAGTAGACTTCCACTTATCTTCTTGTACACATACATGGTTCATCTATATTTGATAAAGTCAAATATTTTGACTATATTATCAAAAATAGAAGTACCATCTCCTTAATACCTATTTGAATTCATTAATGTATTTGCCCTTCCACTAGAGACAACTTCTCTAGATGGAGTGTGGCAATAGCAAAAATTTGAATAGATATTCCTGACAACAATCTGTTGGGTCATACCCATAGGTGCTTCAATCATAGTCCATACTTGATTGATGTACAGAGAGTTTATTTTGGATATAATGATTTTAAGCCATCTGTTAGAGTCTCTACTCATGACTATCTGTGAATAGGTCAAAGAAACACCATTCTCAATGATGTATGGTGTATCGTCATTCTCAATGACAATCCATATTTGAGTGGTACATTACACACTCAAATTGATCTTCGGTGAGGTGGTGTGTATCATGATCGTGCCTCATTAATAGGCACATCTGGTCAAGGATTAACTTGTGGATACTCTATAGGTTAGGATAGGATAGCTCATAGGTCTTGAACTTCTCAAGTTCAATTATCCTTCCACTGTCCCCTTCTTAAAATTTTTTTTTCTTAAAAGATGGCATACCTACTAACAAAATACTTTTGTTTAGTAGTGTGGTAGAAGCAGTATCACATACTACTCTTAGGATAACCTATAAACTAATATAAAATCTGATCTTGGATAAAACTTATGTACATCAACACTTTTCACATAAGTTGGGCAACCTGCCTTTTACCCTTTCCATATCTCATATAGAGTGCTCGTTACAGATTTTATTGATATCTAATTTAAAATTTATACAGCAACTTTCAAGATATTTTTTTCAGAATGAGAATTAAAATTTATGAAGTATTTTTAGAGAACATATCATATTACATATGAAGTATCAATCTCTAAGTCGAGATATTATTAGTCTTTGAACATCTATATGTTCAAGACTTAATACCTTGCTTGCCCTGAGATATGTGACTGTCACATATTTATTTCTTATTATTATCAATATGAAGAACATCATCATTAAGTGATAGAAATATAAGACCATAGCCATAAAATTTATCAGAAGGAGAGTAACTTTTACTCTCTACATTAATTTCAAAACTATGCTACAATAACAAAAGATTTAAATAATATTTCTGATAAATTCAGGCACATAACAATAATCTACTAGTTTCTAAATCTTACTATAAGGTTATATAGGTTTCTACAGTCTCAGTATGAATGGATTATCCATCAATGCCAAAAGGTAAGTAGTCACATCACTTCAGCTTTATAGGTGCAGCAATACTTTGTATAAGAGGAACCTATATAAGGTATCACATACTCAAAATATTAAAGTTGAAAATATTCAATAATAATTAATTTATATCACATACAAATTATTAGCAGATGCAACTTTTGCATTATGCTATTACTTCATATTTGCAAGACAATTCTTGCAATTTAATTCTAATGTTCATTATTGCTGTAATACTAAATTAGATACCTTAGTGAAGACATTCTTCACTTTCTTTTCCTCAACCATTCCATGATGTTCGATCTATTTAAAAAATTTACTATGCAGTAATAGTAAAGATGCAAATAAGTATATAAGAACATTCAAGAGGACTACTCAGGATGACATGCACAAGTTAGACGAAGATTTTATCTAATTATGTCTCTCACTATTTTAACAAATTTAATAGCCCTCAAGTATGAAATCGAGGAACCTTATCATGAAGTTCTTTAGCAGGATTGAGATCCCAATTTCTTATAAAAAATCTTATGGATAGCACAACAAGCTCCTATGAGTTTAAAGATAAGTAATTCTTTACTAATTGCATCTCATGCAACTCTCAACATAACTTTTACCTCTAAAATACTTATAGCCTTATGAATGGTACAACAAACTATAGTATTTTAGTTAAGTCATATTCTTTAATCTTATATGGTCATATCTGAATAATACTATACTCGTGGATAGCACAACAAGACAGCACTACCAGAATATGCCATAAGCATCATTAAGTCAATATCATATCTATCACTATAGCAAGCCTTGTGGATAGCGCATTACAATATTTGACATACTCTATTGATCTAGTATGAGCTAAATACCATTAGCTTCATAATGCACCAAGACAGTATCAAATCAGTTCCCACAACAAGTTTGTGGATAGCACAACAAGTCTACTATGGTTCTTGAGATAATACAAGTTTAGCATGAAGGAAGGCATGGGTAGTATTCTTAACACTTCACCATTATGACTTAATATAATTTATATGAGAGACTTAGGTCTCATGCACATTCTAAATATATACATACATCATATACTATGTAAATTCTAATTTGTAACTACCAGCATGTAAGAGCATATATAGGAAGACAAATGGTTATGGACTTTTGAAAAAAAAATCATCCGAGCCACAAGATGATCTATGGGTCTAACTCGAGGTACATTATAGATTGAACCATCTCATGATCAATCTTAATGCACCTCTGCTCTCTAAAAGCCTGATAGTCCAGTCTTCATCATCATAAAATCTATCATGAATGCTTAATGTTTATTTGAAAATAGAAAGAAATAATTTTTATCTATTCTCAAATAATTTTTTTCCTATTATTTTACATCAACATGTAAAAATCTCAATCAACAGTTGAAACATAGAAAGAAAAGGTTCAGCTGATAATACAATGCATTAGAGGCACCCAGTCTCTATTGCAACTCTTGCAAATACATTAATATAATCAACTAATAAGGAAGCATTCATGCATACATCCATCATATGGATGTTCCACAGTCCATAACTACTCAACATATATTTTATAATAATTATAAAATATAATAACAAACTACTCATATTATTTTAATTGCGATATCATTCAAACACATGTCAATAAAGATGTTTAAATATATGGATATTAGACCCATCTAGGATTTTTTATTCAGGTTTAACCCTTGACCCAAAGTTTAATTTTAAGTCAATCATTTATCATCCATTTGAGTTAGGTTGACCAATTCTTAGATTAATCCTAATTCAATTAGGTTAGCATAGATTCGATTAACCATGACTCAAACTCTAATCAAATTAGTTAAATGATAATTTGATCAACCTAATTTTAAACATGAATTCTAATCAAATTAAAATCATGAATTTGATTTAATCTATAATCATTAATTCTAATCACATTAGAAAATGAATTATAGTTAAACTAATTTATCGATAAAAATTCTAATCCATGCCTGATGCATCCTTTACATGACCAAAAAACTTTTCGATCCCACACAAACCTCGGGCATCAACCAAAATGGTCAACCCATAATGGTGAGTGCCCGATAACATGGTGTTCCGTGCTTGGATCTTAGGTGAATGCATCATATGTAAAAATCCAAAGACTTAGCAATGTACATCCATATGTAGCATTCCAAGGCTCCATGCATCACATGCACTAAATTTCAATTCCATCGAAAATTAGATTATGGGATCTAATCTCAAACTTGTCTCACAAGACTAAAGACAATGGATTTTCATATCTTAGGTTTAATCATAGCTTGATAAAACTTTGTTATTAACAAAAATATATCATAAACATCAAAAAATCTAATTTTGACATAGTTTGAACTGGATCTAATCTATATCACAAAATAACATGATATTTGATTGAATCAATCAAGGATGGCTCTGATACCACTGTTGGATTTCAGTGATGCAGCAAAATATGAATTTAAAAAATTATAACATACATTCAATGATTAAAAATAAAGTTTAATATTTAAACTAGTCTACCAAAATACAAAAGCCCTAAAAATCCCTTGATGATTACAATCAAATATCAAAAGCAAATATATCAAGAAGAAACCAGAAGTCATATACCGACCAGAAAATCATGATCTAATAACTTTGAGACCTCCACGAGACTCCAAAGCAGAAGCCCTCCAACGGTGATTCACATGGGACTGATCAGGGCCCTTCCCAGCTCGTCATGATGCTGCAGCCTTCTTCGCGAGCTTGCTACCAACCGTCCTTCGCAAGAGGCAAGAACTAGTTGCACCATTGCTTGTACGCCTTTATGACCTCCACCAGGACCTCTTTAGAAATCTTTCTTAAAAGATCACACTACACAAAATTAAATTAGATGTTCAACATTGGAACAAACTAATTTTAGGACAAGCATCTCATGCTTTTTTTTTCCCTCTCTCCCTTTCCTTTCCATTTTTCTTCCTTTTTTTTCTTATTTTTTCCAAACCTTTTCCCACCTTTTCCTCCTCATTTTCATGCCAACTCTTATCCAAAATTGGGCATGGAACCAAGGTGTAGCTATTGGATTCTGATGGCGTAGTGAAAGGACTAGGTGTTTAAAATTTTTATTCGAAACACCTGATGCACCGGAAACCCAATTGCCTAGAAATCCTTGACTATAATAATCAAAGTACTCTAAATTAAACTTAGATAAGAAGAATACCTATAGAATTAATCCTAATTTTCATAAAGTGTCCAAGTGTCGCCCTCCAATGGTGATCCACAAGAAAATTAAACCAAAGACAGCGCTCCTTCTTCTCTTTGCTTCAAGAGTTCTAGCCCCTAGCACTCAACTAGCCTCATACCAGTCAGATTTCTTCAAGAACCTGACTCCATCCTCTTAGAATCTCCTCTGAACTTCTGATTCTTCTTCTTTAAGACTAAGGCTTTGTCTTAAATCTCAAAATTTTATCCTAAAACTAAAATAGGTTGTAAGAAAGAAAGGAGAGCAACCGAAGAGAATTTGGAAACCCAATCTGAATGCCTCGGACACTTAGTGCCCAGGCCCTTTTATAGCCACTAGAGGGATGCCAAAAGAGAGGGACACACCTCATCTAAGAGACCTATCTGATTTGATTATCAGAGATAAGAGTTTCTTCAAGCAGAAGGATCTTATCAATGATACATCGATCAGCACCCTACTTTGCGCGTGCGATTAGATAAGGGATATTTTTACATCCCTTCTTAAATTAAAAAAATCATAAAAAATCCACATGGAAAGAGGATTCAATCCTAATTCTAGAATACCTAATGAGTGGATAAAAATTCTCACAAATAGTGTGTTCTCACATCCTTTCTCATGAAGGCTGATCATCACGCGTGTGCGTGTGAGGAGGAACTTATGGCATCCATTTGGCATCCAGATAAGTATGAAAAAATTCCAAAAAAATATCTATAAAATATTTGATCAAATAAAAATGTAATAAAAAAAAATTGTTCCATTTTGATCAAGTTAATCTAGAGAAGGACTCTTCAAAACATGGATAGATGTGATGCTTCTGCACATGCATGAGACATCCTTCCTTTTCCAATTTTTTTCCACCCAAAAAATTTAGAAAAAATATATCTCATGATTTGAGATATGCACTAGAGGATGGAGGGTGATATGGGCTATCACATACATCTTAATCCCATCCAAAATAAATTTTTTCTTCTACTCACTCCAACACTTGTACGCAAACAGTTTTTGTGCCAGAGTCCTTCTCAATTTGGATTCTTCATAATTGGTGTTAACATGAGATGTGGTACCCCAATTTGGGCTGCTTTTAGATGGCACAACCTAACCCAAATATCCACTAAATTGGGCTAGCTAATTAGCAAGGGATGAGATCAAATTGATCTCCAAAGGAGCAAGGGTTTCCACACATGCTAGCATGCTTATTGGAACCCTGATTGAATCCAAAATTCCAATCAACCTTTTTCAAAAGGATCCTTGGCCAATTTCTATATGTGTATGACCCATTAGGTTTTACATCTAGTTGGTAGTAGATCTGGATGCATGTTGACTAAATTTGATTAGATTTCAATCTAATAGATTTAAGTCCAATCGAGCTAACTCGAGTTCAACAATTAGAATACTTTCTAGTTGGCGATCGAATTAAACTCTTTAATTGATCAAAAACCTATAAGTTAAGATTGACATCTAGCAAGTATCATGACTATCCAGAAGATATAAAATTTGATAGAAATATCAAATATATCCTTTAGTGATAAGTTATCATGCAATTCAATCCTTCGATCATCCCTGCATTCTGAATATTTTCATGTGTATGGAATCATGTCAAACTCAAACACATATTCATATCGATTCTCAATTAACCAATGATGACTCCAATGAAGAAGTATTGAAACTCTTTCTAATCTCTTTTCTACTTTTGGTCAAAAGATTTTTTCTTAGTCATCTAGGATTGAGAATACATAGGATGCGATCTCCTCTTACTAGAAATGATCGATTTTATGTTGACCTACTCACAACCTTTATACACACTCCACCATATCCAAAAATTCTATACATGTCTTAATCCATGTCTGGGTATGAACTAAAATATCGATTCATGTGCATAAGATTCTATGATGATCTCAGGTCTAAGTATCACTTGCACAACTCCCACTTAAAGAACCATCTTTGACATGCAAGTAAGGCTTCCATAAGATGTTCTCTTTGATCGAGTCAATTCAGTGGACTCATTTCCTAAATAAGCATCTACATCCTTGTATTAGTTCCACACAAGTGGCTAGTGAGATCTGCCATCCTTTCCATCAAGCATACATAGGATGTGTCAGTCTATCCAAAATATTGATCTCCTAATCAATGCTCCTACAACCTGGAAGATTTAATATTAAATTTTAGAGTTTTAGGTCTCACCAGTATGACCATTCATATCTCTTAAAATTATTATCCTAATCTTTGGGGTTCATCATAATCTTAGTTATAATAAGATGCAGCTAAAATGATGAATCAATCCTCATAAATGTCATTACATGAGTTAGAAAATCATAAAGAAAAATCCCATCGCAACACTTGCGATTGGCTTATAGGGTACTTTTCTTTCAATCTCCCACTTGCACTAAAGCCAAATGCCTTTGTATCTCATACAAACAAGATGGCGATCATATAGCTGCTATGGTATGGTCTTAGTGAATGGGTCTGCTATATTATTTTTGTGTCAACTCATTCAAGAACAACATCTTATCCCTAACGAGATGGAAGCGTCTGAGAATGTGCTTAGATCTATAATGAGACCTAGGTTTCTTAGATTTAATAACTGCCCTAGTGTTATCACAATAGAGCAGCACCGGTCCTTCCATCTTAGGAATGACTCTTAAATTTGTGATAAATTTCTTCATCCAGACAGCTTCTTTAATGGCTTTACTAGCAGTGATGTACTCTGTCTCAGTAATTGAGTCAAATATAATCTGTTGCTTGGAACTCTTTCAACTCACTCCCCATTATTTAGGATAAATACATCCTCTGATATCGACTTGCTATCATCCGCTTTCCATTGATCCTCCCCTGGATCAGTCTGAAATCTACTAGTATGCCCAAAACATAAGCTACATCAAGCCTGATACATAGCATGGCATACATAATTAATCCCATAACCGAAGCATAAGGGATTTCATTCATCCTCTCTCTCCTCTGGTGTCTTAGGATATATTTTTTAGAGAGATGTATATCATAACTTGCAGACAGGTAATCTCTCTTACTTGCCTCCATATTAAATCTCTTTAATATGAGATCTATGTACCGTGACTGGGATAAGCCTAACAGCTTTTAGATCTATCTCTACATATCTTTATACCTAGTATATAGGATGCTTCACTCAAGTCTTTTATGAAAAATTATTCGATAGCCAAGTCTTGATGATTGCATCATTGGGATATCATTCCAATGAGCAGTATATCATCGACATACAGAACCAAAAAGACAACAGCACTCCCACTTGTCTTCTTATACACACATGGTTCATCCTTATTTTTGATAAAACCAAACTCTTTGACTGTCATATCAAATCGGATGTTCCAACTCCTCGAAGCTTGCTTCAATTCATAGATGGATCTTATTAGCTTGCATACTTGATTTGCTCTCCTACTTGAGATAAATCCCTCTAACTAAGTCATATAGATCTCTTCCTTTAGATTACTATTGAGAAAAATGGTCTTAACATCCATCTGCTAGATCTCATAGTCATAGTATGCCGCTATAGCAAGCAAAATCTAGATGGACTTAAGCATAGCCATTGGTGAGAAGATTTTATCATAGTCAATTTCTTGTCTTTGTCTGAAATCCTTCGCCACCAACCTAGCTTTGTAGGTTTCTACTTAGCCATCTGCTCTGATCTTCTTCTTGAAGATCCACTTATACCCTATTGGGGTCATACCCTCAGGCACATCAACCAAGGTCCACACTTGGTTGATATACATCAAGTCCATTTCAGATTTCATGATTTTTTACCATCTGTCTGAGTTTCTACGTATAACAGCTTTCGAATAGATTAGTGGATCATCATCCTGAATGATGTTGATTGAATTATCATTCTTAATGATAAAATCATATCTCAAAGGTGCTTAATGCACTCTATCTGACCTTCGGAGAGGAGGTGTGTATTGTGAATGTACCTCATCCTTGGGTACTTCTGATTGAGGATCTTCTTGTAGTTCAACCACAGGTATTTCTGGATGGTTTGTAGATCCTGACCTTCCATAAGTTCAATATTCCTTCCACTGCTACCTTCTTGGATGAGTTCATTTTTTAAGAAAGTGGTGTGCCTACTAACAAACACTTTTTGTTCAGTAGAGTGGTAGAAGTAGTATCCATTAATTTTTTTAGGATATTCTATAAACCTATACTTGTCTGATCTAGCACTAAGCTTATGTCCAAAACTATTTTGACATAAGCAGGATAGCCCCAAATCTTAAGATGTTAAATATTAGACTTCTTTTCCTTCCATATCTCATATGGAGTGCTTGCAACAGACTTTGAAGGCATCCTGTTTAAAATATATGCGGCGGTCTCTAGAGCATAACCCCAGAAAGATATTGAGAGATCAGTGAAACACATCATGAACTGCACCATATCTATCAAAGTGCGATTCTTTCTTTCTGCTACACCACTTAATTGGGGTGTATAAGGAGGGGTCCATTCAGAGAGAATACCATTACTCTTAAGATGATCAAAAAATTCACTAGATAAGTATTCTCCTCCTCGATCTGATCGAAGAATCTTGATACCTTTTTCAGTTTATTTCTTGATCATATATTGATACTTCTTGAACTTATCAAAGGTTTTGAATTTATGTTTCATAAGATACACATTCGAACCTTAATAGATCATCTGTAAAGATAATAAAATAGGAGTATCCTCCTCTGACTTGAGTTGTCATTAGTCCATATACATCTTTATATACTAAAGCTAACAACTCATTTGCCCTCTCTCCATGTTCAAAAAATAGAGTCATGGTCAACTTACCTATGAGACAAGATTTATAAGTTTCAATGATTCATAATCATATGGGTCAAAAAATTCTTCTTTGTATAACTTGTTAATCTTTGATTTATTAATATGATCAAGATGATAATGTCAGAGATATGTGACATTCACATCTTCTCACTTTCTTTTTATATTTCTTTTAATATAAAAAATATTTTTATTGAGTGTAAGAATTAAAAGATTATTTAAATATAACCACTGCCATAAAATTCATTAAAAAAAAATAGAGTATCCATTTTCAGTAACCTTATTTCATAACCTTGTTTTAACAACAAAGATATAGAAATAATATTTTTAATAACCTTTGGTATATAATAACAATCTTTTAATTCTAAAATTTTGTCTGAAGATAAATCAACCAAACAGGTTCCACAGCCTCTACGCTAATGGACTCTCCACTTGCACCATAAATCTTGAGATCACCTCTTTTCAGATCTTTGATATTCTATACCTCGCTGTAATGAATTACAAATATGCGATCCACAGACAGTATCTAATACCCAAATATCAGAGTCTGAGCCACTCAATAAAAATAAGTCGGTATCATATACACATCTTTCGATGCTACACTTGCATCCTGCTTCAATCTTGCAAGATAATTCTTGTAATTATACTCCCAATATCTAAATTTGCCACAAATAATATCCTTATAGATATCTATTGCCTTCTTTTTAGTACTGACCAATCCAAAGTCAGGAATATCTAGAATATCAGAGTTCTTCTCCGATACGATCCTTATTTGCAAGTTTCTCAACCCATCTACATAGTTGGATCGATCAACTTATTTTTATCTATGATATCATGCAGTGAAAATAAGAAAACCATAATGTAGACTTAAATCTACATAAAGAATAATAGTATAAGCAGACCACTCATGTTTGACATGCATAACTAGATGAGGACTTTTAAACTAGTTATGTCTTTCACTATTTTATCGGATACCATAGCCTTCTCTTATGGTAAACGAGAAATCCTAATCTAGTTTCTTAATGGGGTTAAGACCCTAATCCCTTAATGAAGCCTTGTAGATCTCACAATAAATCTTAATGAGTTCAAAGGTAGAAAAACCTATCTAATTTTATCTAATGTAACTCTCAACATAACTTACCTCTAAAAATACTCATAGCCTTGTGGATATCACAACAAACTATAGTATTTTTAGTTAAGTCAGACCTTTCATTTTCATATAGTCATATCTAAAAATACTATCCTTGTAGATATCACAACAAAGTAATATATCCGAATATATCATAAAACATATAATATGCATCAAGACAAATCCACATCAACCTCTATAGCAAGTCTTGTGAATATCACAACAAACTTACTATGATTTTTGACAAGATATTGACTAGACATGAAGAAAGGCATATGTAGTGTTCTAAATACTGAGCTACTTTCATTCAAGATTCAAACTAATCTAATTGGTCAGAAAAATATTAAGATTGGTGGGGATCCCTTGTTGCTTTTCTTAAACACCAATAAAATTGGCCAGGCCAGCAACAGAATCAATTAAATAACCACCGTACTTGAAATATTCCTTAGATACCAATTGATTAATCGATTCAAGAAATAGGTCAGCTACTGGTTCACAACACTATGACTTAATATGATTTTTATGAGGACTTTAATGATCTCAAGCACATCCTAATTCAATCATTCATAATGATGCACTATTATAGTTGTATCTTAATAATCATAACAACTAATCATGGCATCCAATCATATCTCTAAGATATAAAAACATAATCATACAACATGATTATAACTAAGCATCTCAAGCATATCACATATGCATGAAGTTTTAATAACATGCATGAATATAAAACATTCTTTTCATGATTCTTCTTCTTAGGACATCATAATGGCACCTCTACATGCCATAAAAGTATCCTATTAAATAGAAAGAGAGGGTCTATAAATCCTACTTGCTCTTATGATCGGATAACTTGGTGATGAATCCAATTAGAGTACTAAGCTACTAAGAAAGATTCTATATATACATCATGCATTTTATATTTAAAACATATCTTTAAGACAAGCAAGGGTATGGATGATCAATTGGGTTCAACCCTTGATCTGATTTGAACCAAACTAAAAATCCATGCTTGATCACAATCAAGATAATATTTTAACCTTTGAATATATAGATCAAGATAGGCTCTGATATCACTATTAAATTTCAATGGCACAGCAGAAGAACTAGGTATTTAAAATTTTCATTCGAAACACCTGATGCATCGGAAACCCAATTGCCCAGAAACCCCTGACTATAATAATCAAAGTACTATAAATTAAACTTAGATAAGAAAAATATCTATAGCACTAATCTCAATTTCTACAAGGCATCCAAGTGTCTATCCTCCAATAGTGATTCATATAAAAATTGAATCAAAGACAACACTCCTTCTCTATGCTTCAAGAGTTCTAGCCCCTAGAACTCGACTAGCCTCATATCGATCAGGTTTCTCCAAGAACCTGACTCCACCCTCTTAAAACCTTCTTTAAACTTCTGATTCTCCTTCTTTAAGACCCTCACAACTCTTGTTAGGATAAGATAAGGCTTTATCTTAAATCTCAAAGCCTTGTCCTAAAACTAAGATAGGTTGTAAGAAAGAAAGGAAAGCAATCGGAGAGAATTTGGAAACCCAATTTGAATACCTCGGATACTCAGCACCCAAGCCCTTTTATAGCCACCAGAGGGATGCTAAAAGAGAGAGACATACCTCATCTAAGAGACCTATCTGATCTGATTATCAGAGATAAGAGTTTCTTCAAGCAGAAGGACTCTTATCAATGATACGTCGATCAGCACCCTACTCTGTGCGTGCGATCAGATAAGGGATGTTTTCACATCCCTTCTCAAATTAGAAAAATCCTAAAAAATCCATATGAAATGAGGATTCAATCCTAATTCTAGAACACCTAACAAGTGGATTAAAATTCTCACAAATGGATGTGTTCTCACATCCTTTCTCATGAAGGTTGATCATCGCATGCGCACATGTGAGGAGGAACTTATGGCATCCGTTTGACATCCAAATAAGTATGAAAAAATTCTAAAAAAATATCTATAAAATATTTGATTAAATATGGAACATAATAAAAAAAAATTGTTCCATTTTGATCGAGTTTATTCTGGAGAAAGACTCTTCAAAATGCAGACAGACGCGAAGCTTCTGTGCGCACAGGCGAGACATCCTTCCTTTTCTAAATTTTTCTCTACCCCAAAAAATTTAAAAAAAATATATCTCATGCTTTGAGATGTGCATAGAGGATGAAGGGTGATATGGGCTGCTACATATATCTTAATCCCATGCCAAAATAATTTTTTTCATCTGCTCACGCCAACACTTGTACGCAAACAATTTTTGTGCCAAGAGTCCTTCTCAATTTAGACTCTTCATAATTGATGTTAGCATAGGATGTGGCACCCCAATTTGAGCTGCTTCTAGGTGGCATGACCAGATCCAAATACCTACTAAATTGAGCTAGCTAATTAGTAACGGATGAGACCAAATTGATCTCCAAAGGAGTAAGGGTTTCCACACGTGCTAGCATGCTTACTGGAATCCTAATTGAATCTAAAATTTCAATTAATCTTTTTCAAAAGGATCCTTGGCCAATTTTTATATGTGTGTGACCTATTAGGTTTCACATCTAGCCAACAGTAGATTCGGATGCATGTTGACTAAATTTGATTAGATTTCAATCTAATCAATTTAGGTCCAATTGAGCTAACCCAAGTTCAACAATTAGAATCCTTTCTAATTGATGATCGAATTAAACTCTTTAATTTGATCAAAAATATATAAATTAAGATTGATATCTAGCAATATATCATGACTATCCAGAAGATATAAAATTTGATAAAAATATCAAATATATCCTTCAGTGGTAAGTTATCATGCAATTCAATCCTTCGATCATCCCTGCACCCTGAATATGTTCATGAGTATGGAATCATGTCAAACTCAAATACATATTCATATTGATTCTCAATTAACTAATGATGACTCCAATGAAGAAGCATTAGAAACTCTTTTTAATCTCTTTTTTGCTTTTGGCCGAAAGACTTTTCCTTAGTCATCTAGGATTGAGAAAACACAGGATGCGATCTTCTCTTACTAGGAGTGATCGATTTCATGTTGACCTACTCACAATCTTCATACACACTCCACCATATCTAGAACACCCCGTATATGTCTTAATACCATGCCTGGGTATGAACCAAAATATGAGTTCATGTGCACAAGATTTTATGATGGTCTCAGGTCTAAGGATCACTTTCACAACCTCACTTAAAGAACTATCTTTGATATGCAAGTAAGGTTTCCATAAGATGTTCTGTTTGATTAAGTTAATTCAGTGGACTCATTTCTCAAATGAGCACTCACATCCTTGCATTAGTATCCCATACAAGTGGCTAGTGAGATCTACCACCCTCTCCATCAAGCATACATAGGATGTGCCAGTCTATCCAGAATATTGATCTCCGACTCAATGCTCCTACGATCAAGAATATTTAAGATTAGAATTTTAAGATTTTAAGTCTCACCAGGATGACCCATTCATGTCTCCTAAAATCATTATCCTAATCTTTGAAGTTCATCATAATCTTAGTCATAATAAGATGCAGCTAAAATAATGAATCAATGCCTCATAAATATTATTACATGAGTTAGATAATCACAAAGAAAAATCCCATCGCAACACTTGTAATTGACTTATAGGGCACTCTTCTTTTAGTAGCACCCCCTTTAAATAGGTAACAAAGGGGCGCCACATCATCTCTAAGGGATGCCAACTTTTGGCATCCCAACTTCTCCACACGGTAAAAATAAAGTGCCACATTAAAATGGTGTGTGAGGAAGTTTAGGAGTAGAAGGACTCTTCCTTCTCTGATCCCATAAAAATTGACATGTAAAAATTAAGAGCAATGGGAGAAGAAAAATGTTTGGCGCAAATAAATCCCATGCGTTATCCCTTAGTCTTCCATAAAGAATAAATTCTTCATATAGAAGTTCTAGGTGTGGAAGAGCCTTCAAGCAGAAGGACTCCTCCACTTCTGTGCCTACAAAATCCCAGGAGCCATCAGATGGCGTGTGGAGTGAAGAAACACATGGAATATTAAAGGGAGTTAAGAGTCCAACATGAAATGGACTCTTCCATTTCATCGCCCAAAATAATATGGCATCCACATGAATTATGGCATGGAGTTTCTTCTCAGAGAAGGACTCGTTCTCCTCTTCCACACCCACAAATCCCAAGGCAACATCAGATGGCACACAAAAAATTAGAACGTGTAGAACATGGTAAGAAAATTAAGATAAGAGATGAGAAGGACTCTTCCTTCTCATCGCCATTTAATTTTGGGTGTGCCAAACATTTTGGCATGTTATTTTGGCATGGAGATGGTTTAAACCATATGGAACACTTCCATAAAAATCAGATAAACCAACTAATAAATAGATGGTTCAAATCCAATCATATTAGGTCAAGGCAACAAGCAAAAGATTAGCACAAATACATTTACATTGAACCCAATTAGAAACTTGGGTTAATTCATATGCTAGCAATTTAATTAACCCATTGAATTTACAATAAATTCAAATAGATTAGATCAAGATCAAATTTTTATTGTGTGTGACCCATTGGGTTCCAAATCTAGCCAGTAGTGGACCCAGATTCTCGATGTAATCCTAATCCGATTAGATTAAGTCAGCTCGAGAGTCTCAATCAACTAGGACTCTTTCTAATTGATTTTAAAATTAAACTCTTTTAATTTTAATGAATCCACAAGTTAAGATTGATGTTTAGCAATGTGTCATGACTAATCAAAAAATTTAAAATTTTATGAAAATACCAAAATTATCTTTTCGTGGTGAATTACTGTGCAATTCAATCCTTCGATCACACAATATTCCGAAAAGGCTATGGATATGAAAATATGTCAAACCTAAATACCTATCTATATGTATCTCAATCTGATGATGATGACTTGATTGATGAATTAGTAGAAACTATTTCTATTATTCATCCCTGCTCTGGTCAGAGACTCTCAGAGTCATCATCCTATGAGATCACATAGGATGTTCTCTCCTCTTACAATGAGTGACCAATTTCTAATTGACCACTCACAACCTCCATGTATATTTTGTCATATCCAAAATATTCTACATACATCTCAAAGTGATGTGCTAGAAAATAAACTAAAGTAAAGGTGCATGTACACAAGGTACCATGGTGATCTCAGGTCAAAGGATCACATGCACCACTCCTACTGAAGAACCATTTGTTAACATACTGTAAAGCTCCATCAGATGTTCTTTTGATGGGTCAGTTCAGTAAACTCATTTTCTAATGAGCACTTACATCCTTGTATTAGTGTCACCATATAAATGATTGTGAGATCAACCATCCTCTCCATTGAGCATACATAGGATGAACCAGTCTTATCGATATCAACAATCTTCGACTCGATGATCCAACAACTGAAAATATTTTAGATTGGAGCTATTAAGATTTTAGATCTCACTGACATTATCTCATCATGGCCCTAAAATTATTTTCTAATCTATGGGGTTTATTATAATTATAAAAAAAATGATGCAACAAATGATAAAACATATATCTCATAAATAAAAAATAACTAATGTCATGCAAATAAGTAGGAAGATAAATAAAGAAAAATCCTTTCACATCCATATATGATTGGCTTATAGGGCACTATTCTTTTAATGGAAGCCTTGTATGTCAAAGATGGTTCTCTAAATGAGTGTTGTGCAAGTGATCCTTAGACCTGAGATCACTATGAAATCTTGTGCACACGAACCCATATTTTGATTCATACCCAGACATGGCATTAAGATATGTATGAGATATTCTGGATATGATGGATTGTGTATGAAGATTATGAGTCGATCAACATAGAACCAATCACTCCTAGTAAGAGAAGATCGCATCCTATGTATTCTCATCCCTAGATGACTCGAAAAAAGTTTTTTGGCCAAAAGTAGGAAGGAGATTAGAAAAAATTTCTAATGCTTCATCATCAAAGTCATCATTAGTTAATTAAAAATCGATATGAATATGTGTTTGAGTTTGACATGATTCCATACTCATGAACATATTCAGGGTGCAGGGATGATCGAAGAATTGAATTTCACGGTAACTTATCACTGAAGGATATATTTGGTATTTTTATTAAATTTTATATCTTCTAGATAGTCATGATACATTACAAGATATCAATCTTGGCTTATAAATTTGATTAAATTAAAGAGTTTAATTCGATCGCCAATTAGAAAGGATTCTAATCATTGAACTCGGGTTAGCTCGATTGAACCTAAATCGGTTAGATTGAAATCTAATCAAATTTGATCCACTTACATTCAGACCTACTGTTGGCTAGATATAAAACTCAATGGATCATATACATAAAAAAATTGACCAAGGATCTTTTTGATAAGATTGATTGAAATTTTGGATTCAATCAAGATTTTTGGTAAGCATGCTAGCATGTGTGGAAATCCTAGCTCCTTGGGAGATCAATTTGGCCTCATATCTTGCTAATTTGCTGACCCAATTTGGTGAGCAATTGGGTCAAGTCATGCTACCTGGAAGCAGTCCAAAAGGGGTGCCACATCCCATGTTAATGCCAAAAACCAAGAGTCCAAGTTGTGAAGGACTCTTGGCGCAAATAAGAAGAGCACACGTGCTCTTTGGTTTTGGCGTGGAGAAGGATCAAGAGTCCTTCTACTTTGGGTCTCTAATTTTTATGATAATAATATTAGATCTTAAACCACCTAGCACACTTTTTAAAGTATGAAAAATCAATTGGATTATGCATGGAATTATTCCTGGAACCTTGCTATGCGTGCGAGAGGTTTTTCAAACGTGCGAAGAGATGCAAAGACTCCTTCTGTTTAAGGAGTCTTAGGTGACCTTTTTATCTAATTTTTTTTTGATAAAGATCAGTTTTAAATGCTTATTATGTGTGATAAGTTTGGAAAATTATTAGGTAATGGATCATTGTTTTGTTGATGCCCTTTTACTGGGCATGCACACGCACGACAGAGAGAGCTCTCACACATCTCTCTGATGAAGAGTCCTTCTGTGGTTTAAACTCCTATCCAATTGGAGTGTCACTTGCTAATAGCCTTCCTATTTGAATTATGGAGTACGTGGCAAAATTTTTTGCTAATCTAGAATCAGAAGAGACATCAATTGCATCTCTTTCTGGGCATGCACGTGTGAGAAGGAATTATTCGACGTATCACACACTGAAGAGTCCTTCTGTCTGAAGACTCTCAAATATATGATATGAGGACCTGATATGGCTTTCCAGACAAGTCATGTCTTCTCAGTGTTAGAAAATATGTCCCAAAAAGTCAATTGTCAAGCTATTGACGGTTGAGCAACCAAGTATTGTAATTGATTTGTTAATAAATAAAATATATTTGGTATCTTCATCATAAGCTTTCATCTTCTAATGAACTCCGTTGTTATGATGAAGTTCTTAGGACTATTTAAGTTTGATAAAGAGAGGATTTATCGATTAGTCCTTAAAACTGTTTACGACCAAATGATAAGCTATTAATAAGGACGACAGCTTCTATCGAGTATAGGTCGCTGTAGGCCATATGGGTTGGTTGTCCTCTTAACCAAGGAGTGTGGAGACACTGGTATGACATACAGGTAAGATATAAGGGTACATCATCATTGAACGTGACCAACTCCAGAGTATTCTGCTGTCGAGAATGTCTCTGATGGGATATAGGTATAAGTGTCCCTTAGACCTGAGATCGCCTCAGTGACTTGCAAGCAACTCACTGTGCTTTGGTACTGGACTAACTGAATTTTTAATTCAGGGACGGAAGGCTTCTGGGCACAGTCAAGTACTTGCAAAGTCAGAGTGTGATCGAGATGGGATTGATCACTCCAAGAGTTGGAGAAGAATGAGTCACTGTATTTCAATTTAGCAAAATCTTGGCCAGGGTAATCCATCAGATGGATTTGATATTTTGAAATACAATGTGGACAACCTGATCAGAGTTGACAGTTGAACTCTGGGGTATCCTATGATCATTTTGGTCAAGGAATGAATTATATGAAAACTATATCCGCATGGGTTCTAAGGATATTGTTCTACACATTCGACCTATCCGATCGTCGGGTATCATTGCTAGATGGTTACTTCGATTGGTACAAAAATTTATTCTATACTACCGACTTAGGTTCGGACCTATGAGGTCATACATATTAGAGTTCATGATCCGATCGGATGGTTGATCAACGATTAAGAATCGTTCTAGGATTAAATGATCAATACGATTGACATTTAACCCAGTGCAAGTGTTGCAGGAGGATGATTAGCAATTTGATTGCTAATTGGCTTAATTTGATTAAGCCAATGACTGAGATTAAGTCTAATTAAATATGATTTAATTAAATTTAGTTTGGGCTTGATTGGATCAAGTCCAGTTGGTTTATTGGATAAGCCAAGTGCAAGGAAAAACTAGTCCTAGTTCAACTAGGACTTGGGTCAATCTAATTTCTAATTTGATTAGAAAATTAAATTAGATTTAAATCTAATTTAATCTGATTAAATTAAGTTCTTAATTGAGTTAAGATCTATTTTAATTGGGTTGATCTAATTTTGATTTGATTTGGTTTGGAAAATTAAATTAAAACAAGTCATGAGATAGAATCCTAGTAAGACTAGGATTCCACCTTGCGCCACATAAGCCTTCCCCACGCCCTCTCTCTTATTAATGCCAATCTCCACTTATTTTGTGCAACAAAAGCCCTCTCCCAGGTCTCTCCCACGTTCACAAAAGGTTTCCTCTTTTCTTTCTTACATGGAAGGTGGTTTGGATCAAATCAAAAAGGAATAAGTTTGGATTTCGAATTCTATGAGATAGAGTTTTAGAAATCCAAAACTCTTTCAATTTTGTACCAAATTTATCCAAATTTTTTTTGAATTTTTGTGGCTTTTAGGGTATACATTGTGCACCCTTTCTGATAATCTATGCACAAAAATATGGAGGAGGTGCTCAAGAGTTGGGCGCCCCTTCACTTGCCATGTTTGGATAAGCCTTGACTAGGTATTTGACCTAGACAAGGACTCTATCATATCTCTCTATATAAAATGAGTTTCTTCATGAAATTTTTGAAAAAGATAGAGATTTGAGAGACCTTTGTACCATCCAAAAATCAGAGAGAAATACCTTTGGGTGTAGAGATATAAAAGACACAAGTTAGGGTGTCTAGAGAAAAAAATGTGAAGAAAAGAGGTCTTCTTCTAGGGTTTTTTATTTTCATATCTTTCCTCCCTCCATCTTGAGTTTCCTGAGAGCGTCTCATATCTGAAACTCTTCCTTTTACTTTCCATTTTTAGAAGAGTCCAAATCAAGAAGAAGGAGGTACCTGATCAACCATCAAAGAAGGATCAGCGCAGTACTAGCATATTGTGCTGATTTCCTGAAGCAGGACTTCTGATCGAGATTCGTGGGCTCGTGTGGATGACTCCTAGAGGCGGATGCATGTGCGGCTTGCAACATCATCCTTAAGCCCGGATCAGTGAGGTTAGAGCATCTAACTTGCAAGGTAATAGATCTGATCTATTGTTTAATACATACA
Organism: Elaeis guineensis; assembly: GCF_000442705.2. Classification (NCBI taxonomy): domain Eukaryota; kingdom Viridiplantae; phylum Streptophyta; class Magnoliopsida; order Arecales; family Arecaceae; genus Elaeis; species Elaeis guineensis. The sequence goes on along the minus strand of NC_026001.2, from coordinate 40,126,960 downwards.
TTAGATGCGTATAGAAACATGTTGATATGATCAACATGTAGTTCATGCTATATTTATATATTTTAATTTTTGATTTAATGCTATGTAATAATCATGTAATAGGATCTTAGATCTAGGGATTCTCTAGTTTTAGAAAATAAATTTTGATTTATTTTAGTCTTTCGCTGTATGATCTTGAAAAAGTTTCAAGATCTAACCCTGAAACCCTAGATCTAGTTCCTACAATTGGTATCAGAGCCTAGGTTCTTTATTATATGATTATTTATACATACTTAGATTATTTTTTAATTAGATCTAATTTATAATCTGATTATTAAATCTAAAATTAAAATTTTAGATCAATCACAAACTGCAAGGTTGTCCTGCTGTAAGGTTTACCCCTTACAGTGCAAAGGTTGTCCTAGTTTGTGTAGATCTATCTTTAATCATAAATTTGTTAGATATGATCTAGATTAAATTTATGATTTATTAAATTTAAAAGATATTTAAATCTGAAATAAAATCTCTTTGTTAATAATTTTTATGCAAAAAAATTGTTTAAAGTTGAAATTGTTTCAATTACATGAACCTGTTTAGATTAGATCTAAAGTAGTTTCATGTTTAATTCACTTGTATCTTGATTATGAATCAAACATGCAATATGGTTGGTAGAATCATATTGTAAAATTATTTTGCAAATATAAAATTATTTTTTGAAAAGCCGAACCCAACCCTCAGCCCAAAACTTAATTAAGAATTAAGAAGTTGTTTGATTAGGTTCTAGGATTGTGAATTGAAAACCTAAGACACAAATCATAACATATTGGGTTAATGGGTTAGTGGAAATTAGGTCCATTAATTGGGTTAGACCTATGGTTAGATTAAAGATGGACTTAATTAGAGAATTGACTAAATCTAATCAATTATTGTCTTAGATTAGGTCAAGGATTCTCTAGATCAATTACAATAGTTGTAGTTGGTCAAGTCCATGTCTTTAACGAGAACCAAATGGACTTGATTCTTGGCTAAGCGGTCTAGCACGAACTGTTAGGTTGATCTAATCGAAACTAATTAAACCAGTTGGTGTCTAAGGTAAACCAGACCGGTGGTTTTTAATTGGGAGCCCGCTTACCTGGCCATTTCTGATGGTGTCTAAGGCAAGCTTTGGCAGACCCTCCCACTGATCGAACTTACCTGGCCTCTTGGTGAAATTATATTTTGATCGGATCACTTGACTATTCGAGCTGACCCATGTCAGCTAGGTAAATCAGTGTGACTGATTTAGGTGCTCCTAGACCAGCCCTTTTAATGGTCTCCCTTAAGCTGACTTGGTGAAACCAGTGGGAGGATCATGATAAGCTGGTTCATCTGACCTCATCCCTTATATTATTTAAATCTTCTAAAATTATTAGGTCCTTAAAATGATAAAGTTATGGAGATAACTGAGTCATAGCCTCCCATTAAGGTGTTTGATAATGAGTCCATTAACTCAATAATCATTGCAGACCCAAAGGCCTGGTGCTTGTTGACTAATGGAATTATCACTCATCATATGACGACTTGGAAGTGTCTCTCTAATGGTGGTTAGGTGAGCTAACCAAAGTTGGGCTTAATCATTCGTTGGTTAGATACACCAAGTATGATCATGTTAATGGTTGGACCTAACCAGATCCTTACAGTGGAGGCCAAAGCCTACTGATTAGGTTTCTGGGGTAAAAATTAAAATTACTAGAAATTATTTAGAGAAATAATTGGTTATGAACCTATCCTTAGATGTACATGGGTTGACCAACCAAAGTTGGGCTTGTGTGCAGTCTAAGTGGATTCTAGTACCCGCTAAGGAATTAGGATAATTCCTCGAGTTGGAGGTAGAGGCTACCAATTCGAATAAAATAGTGGGAGAAACCTTTTGATTAAAGTCCAAATCTTTAGGTTTAATGAATCAATTACTAATTAGGTTATGGTTTTTTTTGTGCAAATATGGCCACTTCCCTATCGCTCCGATCATTATTGGACAATGATAAGTTGGTGGGATCCAACTTCGATAGCTGGTATGAAAGTTGAAGATTGTCCTAGAGCATGAATGGATCCTATATGTGATAATGGATCCTGCACCTGAGGAGCCAGCTATCAATGCACGTGGAACAGTCAGAGACACTTACCATAAGTGGCTCAGTGATCGGACCACGTGCGCTGTATCATGCTGGCTGTCATGAGCGACGAGTTCAGTCGCAGATTCGAGATGGCTCAGCCAAAGGACATGCTTCAAGTGTTGGAGGATGCCTTTGGCACACCCGATGACGTAGAGAGGCACAAGACTAGTTGTGCCATCTTCAACGCCAAAATGCGGGATGATGCCTCTATCACTAATCATGTATTGTACATGATCGAGCTGATGGAATGATTGAGCAAGCTCAGCTTTCCTTGCATGAGTAGCTTGGGAAAGATGCAATACTGAACTCGCTGCCCAAGTCTTATCTCCCATTCCTCACTCATTATAGAATGACAAAGACTGAAGAGAACTACCACGGGTTACTGGGTTGCTTCAGAACTTTGAGAAGGATCACCAACTTCATAAGGAGTCGGTGAACTTAGTGGGAGATTCATCTTCTGGTTCTCGACCTTTTAAGAAAGGGAAGAAGAACAAGAAGAAGAAAGTGAAGAAGGTGCAAGTTCAGATTGGGACATCAGTGCAGAGCCAGACTAAAAAGATCAAGCCTGATAAGAGTCTATTCTACTGGCAAGCACCCTAGATTAGATAGTGTGTCAGATATCTACTTATAGCATTGGAGGCTAGATCATATAAACAAGAACAGAATAAATAGGTTGACTCAAGAGGAAATCTTCGAAGTCAGTGATTGTGAATCACTTCCAACCTGTGAGTTCTGTCTTCTTGGTAAAATGACCAAGTCACCTTTTACTGAAAAAGGTGAGAGAGCTACTGAGCTCTTGGGCCTAGTACATACTGATGTATGCGGGCCCATGAGCACCAGTGCTAAAGGTGGATATTTCTACTTCATAACTTTCACGGATGACCTATCCCGATATGGATATGTCTATCTGATGAAACATAAGTCGGATTCATTTGAAATGTTCAAACGATTCCGAAGTGAAGTAGAAAAACAAACTGGGAAGAGTATTAAAACTCTTCGATCTGATCGAGGAGGAGAATATCTTTCTAGTGAATTTCTCACATATCTAAGAGAGAATGGGATTCTCTCCCAATGGACTCCTTCAAGAACACCACAGCATAATGGTGTGTCTGAAAGGAGGAATCGACTCTGTTAGACATGGTCCGATCCAAGATGGGTTTTGCTAGCTTGCCGATATCCTTCTGGGGATATGCACTCGAATCGGCCTGTTATCTGTTAAATAGAGTTCCAAGTAAGTCTGTAATTAAGACTCCATATGAGATATGGATAGGACGTATGCCAGTACTTTCACACCTTAGGGTCTGGGGGTGCCCGGCCTATGTCAAACGATTAGTCACAGACAAACTTGGACCTAGGTCTGACAAATGCTCATTCATAGGGTACCCCAAAGAGACAAAAGGATATTTTTTCTACCATGCTGATGAACAAAAGGTGTTCGTCAGCCTTAAGGCAATCTTTTTAGAAAAGGAGTTCCTTGGTGAAGGAACCGTTGCCTCTAAGGTTGAACTTGATGAAGTTCAACAGGTAGAAGGACCGACACCAATAGCTGAACCTGAGTCGGATATGATTAGATCAGATCCGGAGCCCAATATACCTGCACCATTAAGGCGATCCGGTAGAGTACCGCATCAGCCGGACAGATACTATGGTTTCTTAGTCCGGGACGGTGATCCCATCGAACTTGATGAGAATAATGAGGATCCGATCACCTATATGGATGCAATGCAGAGATCTGATTCCGAGAAATGGCTTGAAGCCATGAAATCCAAAATGGAGTCCATGAAGGTCAACGATGTATGGACATTGGTTGACCCACCTGAAGGGGTTAAACCATTGGGTGTAAATGGGTCTTCAAAAGGAAGAGGGGCGCAGATGGAAAGGTGGAGAGCTATAAAGCCCGTCTGGTCGCCAAGGGGTATCGTCAACGTTATGGTATTGACTATGACGAGATATTTTCTCCTTGGCAATGCTCAAATCCATTCGGATAATGCTTGCAATAGCTGCCCATCCAGATTATGAGATCTGACAGATGGATGTAAAGACAGCTTTCCTGAATGGAGAGCTGACTGAAGAGTGTATATGATACAACCTGAGGGGTTTACATCCACAGATGAGTCCAAGGTGTGCAAGCTTCAGAGATCCATTTATGACTGAAGCAAGCTTCTCGGAGTTGGAACATGCGTTTTGATAAGGTGATCAAAATGTATGGCTTCATTAAGAATGGAGAAGAGCCCTACATCTATAAATGGGCAAATGGTCCAGTTGTGGTATTCCTTGTCCTGTACGTGGATGACATTCTCTTAATCGGGAATGACATCCCCGCACTACAGGGAATAAAAGTTTGGTTGTCATCACATTCTCCATGAAGGACTTGGGTGAAGCATCCTACATCCTAGGGATGAAGATCTATAGGGATAGATCTAAAAGGATGCTTGGGTTATCTCAGTCCATGTACATAGACACTGTGCTGAAGAGGTTCAGCATGGAGAATTCTCAAGAAGGGCTATCTACCGATAGGCCATGGAATTTTTCTCTCTAAGAAGGATTATCGACAACTCCTGAAGAGAGAGAGCGTATGAGTAGAGTCCCATATGCTTCAGCCGTGGGATCTATCATGTATGCCATGATATGTACAAGACCAGATGTGGCATACTCACTAGGAGTAGTGAGTAGATACCAATCTGATCCTGGAGAAAATCACTAGAAAGTGGTTAAAGCCATCCTTAAGTATTTGAGAAATACTAAGGACCAATGGTTGGTTTATGGCGAGTCAGATCTGAAACTTGTGGGGTTCACAGACTCCAGCTTCCAATCTGACCATGATGACAGTAGGAGCGTGTCGGTTATATCTTTACTCTGAATGGTGGAGCCATCTGCTGGAAGAGTTTCAAGCAGCATACTGTGACAGACTCTGTTTGTGAAGCGGAGTACATCGCAGCATCGGATGCCGCAAAGGAAGCTGTGTGGCTGAAGAAATTCATCAACGAGCTCGGAGTAGTACCCTCCCTCGATGGTCCAGTCCTGCTCTACTGTGACAGCACTGGTGCCATAGCTCAGGTGAAGGAACCCAAAGCACATCAGCGGACGAAGCACATCTTGCGCCCTTCCACCTGGTCCGAGAGATCGTGGATGAGGTGACGTCGACCTTCAGAAGATCGACGGAAAGGAGAACCTAGCTGATCCCTTCACTAAAACCCTGGCGATAAAGGAGTTCGACAACCACAAGTCGAAGATGGGTATTAGATACTGTGCCAAGTGGCTTTAGGACAAGTAGGAGTTGTTGGAAAATATATCCCAAAAAGCCAATCGTCAAGCTGTTGACGGTTGAGCAACCAAGTATTGTAATTGATTTGTTAATAAATAAAATATCATTGCATCTTCATCATAAGCTTTCATCTTCTAATGAACTCCGTTGTTATGATGAAGTCCTTAGGACTATTTAAGTTCGATAAAGAGATGATTTATCGATTAGTCCTTAAAACTGTTCACGACCAAATGATAAGCTGTTAATAAGGACGACAGCTTCTATCGAGCATAGGTCGCTGTAGGCCATATGGGTTGGTTGTCCTCTTAACCAAGGAGTGTGGAGACACTGGTATGGCATACAGGTGAGATGTAAGGGTACATCATCATTGAACGTGACCAACTCCAGAGTATTCTGCTATCGAGAATGTCTCTGATGGGATATAGGTATAAGTGTCCCTTAGACCTGAGATTGCCTCAGTGACTTGCAAGCAACTCACTGTGCTTTGGTACTGGACTAACTGAATTTTTAATTCAGGGATGGAAGGCTTCTGGCACAGTCAAGTACTTGCGAAGTCAGAGTGTGATCGAGATGGGATTGACCACTCCAAGAGTTGGAGAAGAATGAGTCACTGTATTTCAATTTAGCAAAACCTTGGCCAGGGTAATCCATCAGATGGATTTGATATTTTGAAATACAATGTGGACAACCTGATCAGAGTTGACAGTTGAACTCTGGGGTGTCCTATGATCATTTTGGTCAAGGGGATGAATTATATGAAAACTATATCCGTATGGGTTCTAAGGATGTTGTTCTAGACATTCGACCTATCCGATCGTCGGGTACCATTGCTAGATGGTCACTTTGATTGGTACAAAAATTTATTTCTATGCTACCGACTTAGGTTCGGACCTATGAGGTCACACACATTAGAGTTCATGATCCGATCGGATGGTTGATCAACGATTAAAAATCGTTCTAGGATTAAATGATCAATACGATTGACATTTAACCCAGTGCAAGTGTTGCAGGAGGATCGATTAGCAATTCGATTGCTAATTAGCTTAATTTGATTAAGCCAATGGATTGAGATTAAGTTTAATTAAATATAATTTAATTAGATTTAGTTTGGGCTTGATTGGATCAAGTCCAATTAGTTTTTTGGATAAGCCAAGTGCAAGGAAAAACTAGTCCTAGTTCAACTAGGACTTGGGTCAATCTAATTTCTAATTTGATTAGAAAATTAAATTAGATTTAAATATAATTTAATCTGATTAAATTAGGTTCTTAATTGGGTTAAGACCTATTTTAATTGGGTTGATCTAATTTTAGTTTAATTTGGTTTGGGAAATCAAATTAAAACAAGTCATGAGATAGAATCCTAGTAAGACTAGGATTCCACCTTGCACCACATAAGCCTTCCCCATGCCCTCTCTCTTATTCAACGTCAATCTCCACTTATTTTGTGCAACAAAAGCCCTCTCCCAAGTCTCTCCCACATTCACAAAAGGTTTCTTCTCTTCTTTCTTACATGGAAGGTGGTTTGGATCAAATCAAAAAGGAATAAGTTTGGATTTCGAATTCTATGAGATAGAGTTTTAGAAATCCAAAACTCTTTCAATTTTGCACTGAATTTATCCAAATTTTTTTTGGAATTTTCATGGCTTTTAGGGTATACATTGTGAACCCTTTTCTGGTGATCCATGCATGAAAATATGGAGGAGGTGCTCAAGAGTTGGGCGCCCCTTCACTTGCCATGTTTGGATAAGCCTTGACTAAGTATTTGACCTAGACAAGGACTCTATCATATCTCTCTGTATAAAATGAGTTTCTTCATGAAATTTTTGAAGAAGAAATATATTTGAGATACCTTTGTGTCATCCAAAAATCAGAGAGAAAGACCTTTGGGTCGTGAAGATATAAAAGATGCAAGTTAGGGTGTCTAGAGAAAAAAACGTGAAGAAGAAGAGGGTCTTCTTCTAGGGTTTTTTATTTTCATATATTTCCTCCCTCCATCTTGAGTTTCCTGAGAGTGTCTCAGATTTGAAACTCCTCTTTTTACTTTCCATCTTTAGAAGAGTCCAAATCAAGAAGAAGGAGGCACCTGATCAACCATCAAAGAAGGATCAGTGCAGTACTAGCATACTGTGCTGATTTCCTGAAGCAAGACTCTGATCGAGATTCGTGGGCTCGTGTGGATGACTTTTAGAGGCTGAACGTGTGTGCGGCTTGCAACATCATTCTTAAGCCCGGATCAGTGAGGTTAGAGCATCTAACTTGCAAGGTAATAGATCTAATCTATAGTTTAATACATACATTAGATGCGGTATAGAAACATGTTGATATGATCAACATGTAGTTCATGCTATATTTATATATTTTAATTTCTGATTTAATGCTATGTAATAATCATGTAATAGGATCTTAGATCTAGGGATTCTCTGATTTTAGAAAATAAATTTTGATTTATTTTAGTCTTCCGCTGTATGATCTTGAAAAAGTTTCAAGATCTAACCCTGAAACCCTAGATTGGTTCCTACACTCAGTTGGTGCCCCATCTGGTGCTATAAATAGGGGATGGTAGATGAGTTAATCACTTAATTTTTACATCCCCTATCCACTCCCCCTCTCCCTCTCTTACAACTCTAGGGTTTAGAACAAAGGTTTGTTCTTTTAAGATAAGCCTATTCTTAATAGCTCTAAGGGTTTAAAAGGTTTAGAAAAAGGTGGTCAGATTCAATTGATGGTTCTGAGAGAATCAGACTCAGGTCTGATCGACTGATGGCTAGTCAAGTTCTAGAGGCTAAAACTCTTGAAGCATGGTGAAGGAGGAGCACTGTCTTAGGTCCAATTTTCATGTGGATCATCATTGGATGATGGACACTTGGATGCCTTGTGAAAATTAGATTAGTGCTACAGATATTCTTCTTATCCAAGATTAATTCAATTATACTTTGATTGTTATAGTCAAGGGTTTCTGGACATTAGGATCTTTGGTGCATCAGGTGTTTTGAATAAAAATTTTGAACACCTAATCCTTCTGCTGCACCATCAGATTCCAATAGTTGGACCCAATATCTGTTAGGTGAGGGATCTAATAATGACCTTTCACCTGCTTGTGAATGATGGATCAGGCTTAACTAAGGAGTGGGATCAATATCTGTCAGGTGAGCCCACATGACTTAGAGACCAAGTAGCTGTAACATACTTAGAGAAGCATCTAGGCAAAGAATTATCCATGCATCGATGTGTGTGTTACCACTATCTGTCAAATGAGGTATATGGCATTGGTGGGACCGCAGCACCCACTAGAAATCCAGTTGTCGCATTAGCATTTTTACTTCTTCATCTAAGAAGTGTAGGGATCCAAAAAAATAGTTAAAATTTTTGTTTGCTTCTTAAAATCCCCAAAGTAAATATAAAATTTGAAAATATAAAAATCTAACTAGAATATCTATTCTCATAATTAAACTATGTCAACTTCAAAGCCTCTAGCCCGCATCCTTGAATTCAATCATTTGATCAGAATCAATTTTAAAAACTACCTAAGAAACCTCAAGATTGTCTTGATTTCTAAAAAATTAGGATATATACTTAATCAGGAGCCTCTAATGTTATCAAACTATTCTTGTGTTGAGTAGAGAGCAGCATATGATAAATGGATGGATGAAGACAATTGGATTAAGTGCTATGTGCTGGCTTTCATGTCTAACGAGTTGCAGAGCTAGCATAAGCATATGCCCACTATTAGGGCTATGATCACTTACCTATAAGAGTTGTATGGTGAGTAGAGCCACACTGAGTATTTCACAGTATCCAAGATGCTCGAAGGGCAGCCAGTCCATGAGCACTGTATGACAGTGATCAAGGACCTTGAGGAGTTTGAGAAACTCAGACTTAATATGTAAAGAAAATTACAAGTAGATTTGATCCTCCAATCTCTTACAAGTTTATATAGTCATTATTATAAATTTTCATATGAATAAACTTGACTTCACCATACCCGAACTGGTCAATATATTGATCACTGCTAAGAAAATCTTGAAAAGTTCAAGAGGCACTGTTCTCACTATGGAGTGATCTTTTTCATCCAAGAGAAAGTCTGGTTGGAAGAAGAAGAGTGAACCTTTGAAGAAGCAGAAGAAGGAGAGTAAGCCAAAGAAGGATGTTCGAAAGAAGGCGGCAGTGAAAGAAAAGTGTTTCCACTATGACGCTGATGCCCATTGGAGGAAGAACTGTCTGCTCTATCTAGAAAGCCTAAAAATTAAGAAGGACGACACACTTTCGAAAGGTATGTCAAGTATGCTCGTAATTGAATCTAACCTAATAATTTTTTTTACTTCTAGTTGGATATTAGACTCTAATTTTAGTACTCATATATGTACTTTAATGTAGGGTCTAATAGAAAGTAGGAGGTGAAGGAAAGGTGACATGATCCTTCGGATTGGCAATGGAGTAAAAATTACTGCAGAAGTCATTGGCACTTATCCTCTTCGATTACCATCAGAATTTAGATTAGATTAAAAAGACTATTATTTTATATCTGTAGCTAGTTAAAATTTGATTTTCGTATCTATGCTAGCATAGGATGGTTTTGATTTCAATTTTAATAAAGATTTTAATTCTATTTATTTATTAAATAAATTAATTACACGTAGTCTTTTGATTGATTGTCTTTATCACTTGTATATTGATACGAATATAAATATAAACAAGCAAGTAATGAGTGTCGAAGGTCAAAAGAGATTCAGAGATAAAATTAATCAGAAGTACTTGTAGCATCATAGACTAGGCCATATTTGAGGAGGCAGGATAAACAAACTGAAAAAAGATGAGATCCTTGACTCTTATGATTCTTAGTCATACCCAGCTTGTGAATCTTATCTTCGAAAAAAAATAGTCAAGTTATCTTTTGTAGGATATGGGGAAAGGGCCACTGAGCTACTTGCCTTGGTACACACTGATGTGTGTAGGCCATTTGATGTGCAAGCTAGGGATGGTTATAGCTACTTTATTATTTTTATCAATGATCTATCATGGTGTGGATATATATTTCTGATGAGACACGAATCTAAAGTCTTTGAAAAGTTCAAAAAATTCAGAAATAAAGTAGAGAAACAAATAGACAAACCCATTAAAGTTCTTCGATGTGATCGAGAAGGTAAATATCTTAGTCAAAAACTTTTGAGATATCTTAAGGACAACGACATAGTCTCTTAATGAACTCTTCCAGGAACTCCTCAGCTCAATGGAGTATCCGAAAGAAGGAAAAGAATCCTATTAGATATAGTCCGGTCCATGATGAACTTCACTGATTTACCCTTATATCTTTGGAGATATGCCTTATCAATTGTAATATATTTGTTAAATAGGGTTCCTTCAAAATCTATTCTTACCACATCATATGAGATATGACATGATAAGAAGTCGAGTCTAGATTATCTAAAGACTTGGGGGTGTCCAGCCTATGTCAGAAAATAGATGATTGATAAATTAGAGGATAGATTTGTTATAGCTCATTTTATAAGGTATCCAAAAGAAACCATATGATACCATTTTTATCTTCCACAAGATCATAATGTGATTGTAAGTCATCATGCCGAATTCCTATAAAATCAGTTTATTGAAGGAGACAGTGGGAGGTTAATTGAGCTTGAAAAGTTTTCTAAAGAGCAACAAGCTATAGATCCTCAGGAAGTCATTATTCATGAGCCAGTAATTGATGTTCTTCCACCACCTCGTAGATCTAGTAGGATCTTCCATCCTCCTGAAAGGTATATAGGTATGCTTACAAAGGATGTAGAGAAAATATTCCTTATAGGAGATAAGGATTGGAGATGATTCAAATATCTTTGATGAGGTGATGTCTGACATCGATTTTGAAAAATGGTTAGATGCAATAAAGTTAAAAATTGACTCAATATATTCGAATAAAATATGGACCTTAGCAGATCTACCTGAAGATATAGTACCCATTAGATGTAAATGGATCTACAAAAAAAAAGATGCAGATGATGAGATAGAGATGTATAAAACTAGGCTCGTGGCAAAAGATTACATTCAGTGCAAAGCCATTGATTATCAGAAAACCTTCCATCCGTAGCCATGCTAAGATCCATCGACACTCTGCTTACTATTGTAGCCTACTATGATTATGAGATCTGACAGATGAATGTGAAAGCTACTTTTTTGAATAGATATTTGGAGAAAAATATCTATGTGGAGTACCCTTTGGGTTTCACATCTGGTGATGATAATCACCAAGTCTGCAAGTTGTAAAGGTCCATATATGTATTAAAACAACTTCTCGAAGTTGAAATTTTTATTTTAATGATGCAATCAAATCGTTTGATTTCATAATAAATGAAGAGAAACTCTATGCATACAAAAAGGTCAATGGGAGCACAATAATATTCTTCGTATTGTATGTGAATGATATTCTTCTTATTGAGAATGATATTCCCATGCTAATCTTGATCAAAAGATGATTGTCTAAGAAATTCTCCATAAAAGACCTAGGAAAAGCATCCTATGTTCTCAAATAAAGATCTATAGGGATAGATCTAAAAGGATGCTAGGCCTATCACTAAAGCTATATATAGAGAAAGTGCTGAAGAGGTTCGACATAAAAAATTTTAAAAGAAGATTTTTACCTCTTAGACATGGTATTCATCTTTTCAGGATGATGTGTTTGACCACATCTGAGAAAATTCAGCATATGAGTAGGATTCCTTATGTCTTGACTATAGGAAGCCTCATATATGCCATACCGTGTACTCGACCTGATATTGGCTTTGTCGTGAGTGTCGCAAGCAGGCATCAATCGAATCTAGATGAGAAACATTAGATAGCTGTGAAGAACATCTTTAAGTACTTAAGAAGAACTAAAGATTTATTCTTGATCTTTGGAGGAGGTTCTAAGTTGCAAATCGAGGTTACACTGATTCAGACTTTATGTCTGATTCTGATGATAGAAAATCTACATCAGAGTATATGTTCATATGCAATAATGGTGTAGTTAGCTAAAAAAGTTTCAAGCAACCTATCATAGTGGATTTGACCACAGAAGCTGAGTATGTCGCTGCTTTGGATGCTGTAAAAGAAGGCTTTTGGTTCAAAAAATTTATCACGAAGCTTAGGATAATGGCATCAGATGCCATACCACTATATTGCGATAATAATAAAGCTATAATACTTGCTAAGAGCTGAGATATCATCAAAAATCAAAACACCTTGAGCGGTGGTTTCACATCACACGCGACTACCTCAAAATGAAATATGTCGAGATGTGAAGAGTAGACGCTCCGGATAATATGGCAGACCCACTGACAAAATAATTGAGCCAGCCAAAGATGAAAGTCTATTTTAAAAGATGAGACTTAGATTAGTGGCCAATTGATTTTAGTCCAAGTGGAAGATTGTTGGATGCATATCCTAGAAGTCAATATGGCTGAACATTGTAATGAAGGAGACATAAATAGTGCTATGCATGTAATTTTAAATTTTTTTGTGCAGCAGAAGAATAAGATTAATCTATTTAATCTAAATCACATGCATAAGATCTAATCTAGACTACCATGTCATGAAGAAAATATGAAATATGGTGCACTTTAGATCTGAAAATAAAAATATACATCGATCTCATCGATGCTAAAATCTTAGATCTAACTATTAGATCTAACGATATGATCAAGACAAGTTAGTAACAATTACCAAATTAATTTTATCTTGATCTCCTCTAGTCCAATGCTTGGAGAAGATGTTCCCCAGATCACTCATAGCACACAAAGGCATCTGACCTCTACAAGAAAATCTATGCGAAGACTGGCGTAGATCATGGACTTGGAGGTGCTAGCTTGTAAGCGACTTTGACGGCTGACTTCTTTTTCTTCAAGCATCTTGAACACTTCAAAGGATGAAGGAATCTGGAGGAGGAAGAAAGGAGAAGGAGAAGAGCTCTGAAAAAATAAAAATCAGTAAGGCGAGGAATGTATAATGCCAAGAACAAGGGATCCCTTTTTATAGGCAAAGACTAGGTTTTTCATCCAAGGGAAAGGGCACCACAATCACCATGCCTCAAACCATCTTTGGGCATCCTAAAATTTTTTGAAAGAGCTCCTAGGCATGGAGAAGAATTTTAGTATCTCACACACCCAAAGACTCTCCAAGAAAAATAGAAAAAAATTTATTAAGGTGCCAACAACTTTTCTTGTATGAAAAATTTCTTTTCTTATTTTCATCTTATCTCTAATTCGGATCGCATTCGAATTTGATAAGAGATAGGATTATGAGTCATCAACCATTGCTGCCCACCCTTATTGAGTCTCCTACTTTGATGCCAAAAAGGGCAAGCTAAATCCTATTTGGCATGGAGATATGGGTAAGGGTCCAATTGTGGCGCAAAGAGATAAGGATAGAGTCTTTGTTTGATAAGGACTCTTTATTTCTAACTCAATTCTAATCTAAATCAAATTTAGATTGAACCCACTGATAAAAATAAATCTAATTCAATTAAAAATCTAAATATCTCATCAAATTTTTAATTCAATTAGAAATTAGTCGAGTCCAAATCCTGATCGAGTCAGGATCAGATTTGTCTCGTAATCAGGATCGATCATAACAAACTCAATCTGAGTTAAACTGAATCTTATTCAATCAAACTTGTTCTAAAACTCTTTACTCAATCAAATTGAGTCAATTACTAACTAATTCTTTATTAATAGTCGAGTCTCAGTCTCAATGAGACTCTCCTTCAGAGTCCTAGTCCTAGTAGGACTCCTCACCAGAGTCACAATCCATTTTGACTCTCCAGCCATCTGATCTGAACAAATCTTCTAATGCATGTGACCTCATAGGCTCGAACCTAAGTCAGTAGCATAGGAATAACTTTCTATACTAATCGATGTAACCATCTAGCAATGGTGACCCAATGACTGGATAGGTCAAAGTATTATAAAGCAACCTTCTAGAACCTAATGACGTATGGTTACCATATAATTCATCCCTTTGATTTAATGCTTAAGATGACCTAAAGTTTAACTGTCAACCCTAATTTAGTCAACCACAATATATTTTAACCTTTCAAATCTATCTCATGAATTATCCTGATCAAGATTTTATTAAATTGAAATACACTGATGCATATCTCCTACTAATTTAGAGGGGTCAATTCCATCTTGACTCACACACCAACTTGATAAGTACTTGACTGCACCAAATATCCTTCCGTCACTGAATTAGAAACTAAGATGGTCTATTACTAAAGTATAGTGAGTTGCTTATAAGTCATCGTGGTGGTCTCAAGTCTAAGAGATACTTATACCCATACCCTTCACGAGTTACTCTTGACAGCAGAGTGCTCGGCACATGATCACATTTCATCTGCATGCCATAACAGTATCTCCACACTTCTTGGTTAAGAGGATAACCAACTCATATGGCACACAACGATCTATACTCGATATTGCTATCGTCCTATTAATAGCATATCATTTGGTCGCGAGCACTTTTAAGAACTAAATGATAAATCCTCCTTAGTCGATTAATTATAGTCCTAAGGACTTTATTACAACACAGGAGTTCAAAGATGGATAATTTATAATAAAATATATTAAATAATTTTTATTAATATAAATTTATATATATTTACAAGAATGAGCACAATCATCTAACGATTGACTTTGAGACATATTTTCCAACAACTTCTATTTGGACTAAAGCCAATCGATACAGTATCGTATACCCATCTTCGATTTGTGATCATTAAACTTCTTGATTCTGAGAGCTTTAAAAAATGGGTCAGTCAGATTTTTCTTTTCATCGATCTTCTGAAGGTCGACGTCACCTCGATTCATGATCTTCGGATAAGGTGATAGCAGTGCAGAATATGCTTGGTGTGCTGATGGGACTTCAGCTCCTTAGCTTGAGCAATGGCTCCAGTGTTGTCATAGTATAACACGACAGGGCCATTAATGGAGGGTGCCACTCCGAGTTTGATGATGAACTTTCACAACCATACAGTTTCTTTCGCAGCATCAGATGCCACGACATACTCTGCTTCACAAACGGAGTCAGTCATAGTGTGTTGCTTAAAATTTTTTTAACAGATCGCTCCACCGTTTAGGATAAAACATAATCCGATATACTCTTACTATTGTCTTGATCTAACTGAAAGCTGGAGTAAGTAAATCCCACTAGTTTCAAGTCAGTTTCACCATATACAAGCCATTAGTCCTTAGTATTTCTCCAATACTTAAGGATGATTTTTATGACCTTCCAGTGGTTTTCTCCTATATTAGATTGGTATCTACTCACTACCCCTAGTGAGTATACCATATTTGGTCTCATACATATCATGGCGTACATTATAGAACCTACTACCGAAGTATATAAAATTCTATTCATACGCTCTCTCTCTTGAGGAGTTATCAGACAATCTCTCTTCGAGAGAGAAATTTTATGGCCTATTAGTAGATAGTCTTTCTTAAAATTCTCCATGCTGAACCACTTTAGCATGGTATCTATGTATGTGGACTGAGACAATCCAAGCAACCTTTTTGATCTATCTCTATAAATCTTCATCCTAAGGATATAGGATGCTTCTCCCAAGTCTTTCATCGAGAACTGAGATGATAATCAGACTTTTATCCCTTATAATGCAGGGATGTCATTCTTGATTAAAAGAATGTCATCCATATACAGAACAAGAAATACAATCATAGAATCATTTTTTCATTTGTAAGTGCAGGATTCTTCTCCATTTCTAATGAAGCCATACGTTCTGATAACTTTATCAAAACACATGTTCCAACTCCTGGATGCTTGCTTCAATCCATAGATGGATCTCTGAAGCTTGCACACCTTGGACTCATCTATGGATACAAAATTCTTAGGTGTATCATATACACCTCTTCTTGTAGCTCTCTATTTAGAAAAACTATTTTCACATCCATTGTCAGATTTCATAGTCCATGTATACTGCTATCGCAAGCATTATCTGAATGGATTTGAGCATTGCTACAGAAGAAAATATCTCATCATAGTCAATACCATAACATTGACGATAATCTTTGGCAATTAAATAGACTTTATAGATCTCCACCTTTCTGTCTACGCTCCTCTTCCTTTTGAAGACCCACTTACATCCTACGGGTTTAACCCCTTCAGGTGGGTCAACCAATATCCATACATTGTTGACCTTCATGGACTTCATTTCAAATTTCATGGCTTCAAGCTATTTATCAGAATCGGACCTCTTATTGCATCCATGTAGGTGATCGGATCCTCATTATTCTCATCGAGTTCAACAGGATCTCCATCCCAGATCAAAAAATTGTAGTATCCGTTTGGTTGATGCGATACTCTATCGGATCTCCTTAATTGTGCCTCTACAATAGGTTTCGGATTTGATCTCATCAAATCCAATTCTATGGGCTCATTAGACTATGTCAGTTCTACCTGTTGAACTTTCTCAAGTTCAACCTTAGAGGCATTAATTTCTTCTTCAAAGAATTTTTTTCTAAAAAGACTGTCCTAAAGCTGACAAACATCTTTTGTTCATCAGTAAGGTAGAAGTAATATCCTTTAGTTTCTTTGGGATACCCAATAAAATTATATCTATTAGACCTGACTTCTAATTTATCCATTTTTAAATATTTGACATAGGCCAGACATCCCCAAACCCTAAGGTGAGTAAGCACTGACTTATGTCCAGTCCATATCTCATATGGTGTTTTACTTACAGACTTATTGAAAATCCTATTAAGTACATAACAAGCCGACTCGAATGCATATCTCTAAAAAGATATCGACAAAATAGAAAAGCCCATCATGGATTGAACCATATCCAACAGAATTCGATTCCTCTTTTTGACACACCATTATATTGTGGCATTTCAGGAGGTGTCCATTGAGAGAAAATCTCATTCTCCTCAAGACATATCAAAAATTCACTAGTAAGATATTCACCTTCTTGATCTGATCGAAGAGTTTTAATATTCTTTTTAGTTTGTTTTTCTACTTCATTACAAAACTGTTTGAACATTTCAAATGATTCTGACTTGTGTTTCATCAAATAGATGTACTCATACCTCGATAGGTCATCTGTGAACATAATGAAATAGTAATACCCTTCTCTGGTACTTGTGCACATGGGTCCACATACATCAATATGTACTAGTCTCAGAATATCACTATCTCATTCATCTTTTTCAGTAAAAGGTGACTTGATCATCTTTTTAAGTCAACAAGACTCACAGGTAGGTAATGATTCATAATCATCTTTATCAAGAATTCCTTCTTGAGCTAACCTGTTCATCATGTTCTTGTTGATATGATCTAGCCTACAATGCCAAAGATAGGCATCCGTGACATCGATAATCCTAGGACGTTTATTTGACATGTACATTACATTAGGCCTAGATACAATATAGATTCCATTATTCAACTGTCCAAGCAATATTGTAACACTACTCAAAATGATATCACAAATTTTTTTCTTTATTGATATTTCATAATTTGAATTGGCCAAAAGACCTACAGAAATAATATTTAAAAGAAAACTAAGATAGTAATGACATTCATTAAGAATAATAGAATGAGACTCAAATACAAGCTTGATAATTTCTAAAGCTAGAACTGAAACTGATCTTCCATCTCCAACATTCAAGAATTTCTAGCCGTTTCTAAATCTCTTACTGACTTGAAGATCTTGCAACGAATTACAAATATTAATGGGATTGTCGATATCCAATACCCAGATCATTGTATCAAAAGAGAAAAGTTACAAGATGTTATCACATTGTACCTTATCCAGCAACCGATTGTTGCTTCTTCTTTGGCCTATTCGGATCAAGAAAAGTTTTATACTGAGAACAATTTCTCTTTCAGTGACTCTGCTTCTTACAAAAGAAGTACTCTGTCTGACTCTGATCGGCCTGAAACTTGAGCTTCTGGGTCTGACTCCCAACACTTTACATCTTTTTATTTTTTCTTCTTTTTTTCTTTCTTAAAGGGATGATGCCCACTCGAAGAAGAGCCTCCCACTAAATTCACCATCTTCTTATGGAGTTGGTGATCCTTCTCAAAAATCTGTAACAATCTCAATAGACCGTGGTAGTTGACTACAGGCTTCGTCATTCTAAAATGACTGAGAAATAGTAGGTAGGATTTGGGTAGGAAGTTCAGGATCGCATCCTTCCCCAGCTGTTCATACAAAGAAAAGCCAAGCTTGCTCAATTTCTTGATCTATTCTATCATGTACAATACATGATCGATGAGAAATGCACCCTCCCTTATTCGAGCATTGAAAATGATGCAACTAGTCTTATGCTGCTCAACGTCGTCGGGAGTACCAAAGGATTCTCGCAACACTTAGAGCATTTTCTCTGACTGAGCCTCTTCAAATTTTTGGCTGAGATCGTCATTCATAGAGGCCTGCATAATACAACGAAACATGATGTGATCGTTGAACCACTTCAAATAAGTATCTTGGATCATGCCTCGAGCGTTGGAAGCAAGCTCCTCAGGTGTCGGATTTGTAATCATATACAAGATCCGCTCGTGCTCCAAGACAATCTTAAGCTTTCGATACCAGTTATCAAAATTGGATCCCGTCAACTTCTCACTATCCAATAGTGATCGAAGCGACAAGTTTAAGACCATATCTGCACACACACAAGAAAAAATCATAACCTAATTAGTATATAAATTTACTAAGCCTAAAGATATGGACTTTAGTCTAAAGGTTCTCCTACTTTATACAAATCGATAGTCTCTACCTTCAATTTGAGAAATTATTTTAATTTCTTAGTGGGTACTAGAATCTACACAGACTGCACACAAGCCCGACTTTGGCTGGCTCACCCATGTGCATCCATGGGTAGGTTCATTAACCAATTATTTCACTAAATAATTTTTAATAGTTGATTTAGCCCCAGATAACTTTTCAGTTGACTTTGGTCATCTCTGCAAGCTCCTGATTAGGTCCAACCATTAATAGGATCATATTTATGAATCTAACTACTAAATGATCAGGCTCGACTTTGGTCGGCTAGCTTGACCACCTGACAGAGAGACTCAATTAAGTCATCATATTATGAATGATAATTCCAATAGTAGATGAGCACCAGGTCTTTGAGCCTCCAATGATCATCATACTAATAGACCCATTATCACCCAACTTAATGAAAGGCTATGATCTAGTTATCACCATAACTAGCTCATACTAGGGACCTAATAATTTAGAGGATTTAGTCAATTTTTGAGAAGAGAGAAGAATAAATCAATCAGTAGACCACAATCCTTCCACTGACTTCACCAAGTCACTGGACCGGATTAGGGTCATGCTGATTGAGCTGGCACCTAGATCAGTCACACTGATCAATCTTAATGGCATGGGCTAACTTGAATCACTTAGCGATTTAATTAAAATCTAATTCATCAAATTGATCAGGTAAGTAAGATCGATGAGAGGGTCTGCTAGCTTGCCTTAGATACCATCGAAATGGCTAGGTAAGCCGCTCCTAATTAAAAACCACTGGTCGAAATGCTAAACTTACCTTAGACATCAATTGGTTAATTAATTTTAATTTGACCAACTTAGTGATTTAGATTCAACCACTGAGCCACAACCAAGGTTCATTTGATGTAATCAAAGATATGGACTTGACTATCTACAACTATTGTATTAGAGAAATTCTGATTAATATAATTTAATATTTGGTTAGACTTAATCAATTTCTCTATATAGTCAATCAATTCTTTGATTCTAACCTCAGGTCTAACCCAATTAAAGAGAAGGATCTGATTTGAGCTAACCCATACCTCATATTTTATGCAATGTCATTAGATCTCAAATTATAATTCTGGATCTAATCTACTCAACACTTAATTTTCAATTAAGTTTTGCATCAACATGGTTAAGATTTTGAAAATAATTTTTACATGTAAATCATAAAATCTTTTAGATTAAATCTAAATTTTTTATGATTTTAAATTAAAATAATTTTGATTAAACAAGATTAGATGTAACTAACTTCTTCGCAACTTGCATCACATACAACAATACCTAAGATTTCAAGATCTAGAATTTTGCAAGAATGTAAGTTTTCTCATTTTGCTTTCTTCTTTATGGGACCTCACAATGGCACCCCTACATGTCATGAAGACCACCCCATAGAATGGGAGGAGAAGGTCATGAAATCCTACTTGCTCCTATGACTAGACATCCTGATGATTACCCAATCTGAGTACTTTGCTACTCAAAATATCTAATCTAAATATAATAAAAAATAGATCTAAAAATAAATATATTTAGATCTAATCTAAATCATGAATAATCAGATCTAACATCATAAATTCAGATTTAAAAGCATAATAAATTATATCAAAATAACCATGGCTCTGATACCAGTTGAAGAAGACATAGGTAGTGCTATGCATGTAATTTTAAAATTTTTTATGCCACAAAAGAATAAGATTAAACTATTTAATCTAAATTACATGCATAAGATCTAGTCTAAACTATCATACCATATAGAAAATATGAAATATGATGCACTTTAGATCTGAAAATAAAAACATACATCGATCTCATCGATGCTAAAATCCTAGATCTAATGATATGATCAAGACAAGTTAGTAACAATTACCAAATCAATTTTATCTTGGTCTCCTCTAGTCTAATGCTTGGAAAGGATATTCTTCAAATCACTCATAGCCACATGAAGGTGTCTAGCCTCTACCAAAAAATTTATGCAAAGACTGGCACAGATCAGGGACTTAGAGGTGCTAGCCTGCAAGCAACTTTGATGGCTGATCTCTTCCTTTTTCTTCAAGCATCTTGGGCACTCCAAAGGATAAAAAGATCTAAAGAAGGAAGAGAGGAGAAGGAGAAGAACTCTAAAAAAATAAAAACCAGTAAGGGGAGGGATGTATAACACCAAGAACAAGGGACCCCTTTTTATAGAAAAAGACTAGGTTTTTCATCCAAGGGAAAGGGCACCACAATCACCACACCTCGTACCATCTTTGGGCATCCCAAAATTTTTTAAAAGAGCTCCTAGGTATGGAGAAGATTTTAGTATCTCACACACCCAAGGACTCTCCAAGAAAAATAGAAAAAAATTCATTAAGGTGCCAACAACTTTCCTTGTATGAAAATTTTCTTTCCTCATTTTCATCTTATCTCTAATTCAGATCGCATTTGAATTTGATAAGAGATAGAATTATGAGTCATCAACTATTGCCGCCCACCCTTATTGAGTCTTCTACTTTGATGCCAAGAAGATCAAGCCAAATCCTATTTGGCATGGAGATATGGGCAAGGGTTTAATTATGGTGCAAGGAGATAAGGATAGAGTCCTAGTTTGATAAGGACTCTTCATTTCTAACTCAATTCTAATTCAAATCAAATTTGAATTGAATCCACTAATAAAAATAAATTTAATCCAATTAAAAATCTAAATATCTCATCAAATTTCTAATCCAATTAAAAATTAGTCGATTCTAAACCCTAATCGAATCAGGATCAAATTTTTCTTATAATCAGAATTGATCATATCAAACATAATTTGAGTCGAACTGAATCTCATTCAATTAGACTTGTTCCAAAGCTCTTTATATTAGAAAATATATCCCAAAAGTCAATCGTCAACTTATTGATGGTTGAGTAACTCTATAATTGATTTGTTAATAAATAAAATATATTTTTGATATTTTCATCATAAGTTTTCATCTTCTAATGAACTCCGTTGTTGTGATGAAGTTCTTAGGACTATTTAGGTTCAATAAGGAGAAGATTTATCGATTAGTCTTTAAAACTGTTCACGATCAAATGATAGGCTATTAATAAGGACGACAACTTCTATCGAGCATAAGTCGCTGTAGGCCATATGGGTTGGTTGTCCTCTTAACCAAAGAGTGTGAAGACACTGGTATGACATACAGGTGAGATGTAAGGGTACATCATCATAGAACGTGACCAACTCCAAAGCATTCTGCTGTCGAGAATATCTCTGATGGGATATAGGTATAAGTGTCCCTTAGACCTAAGATCGCCTCAGTGATTTGCAAGCAACTCACTATACTTTGGTACTGGACTAACTGAATTTTTAATTTAGTGATGGAAGACTTTTAGACACAGTCAAGTACTTGTGAAGTCAGAGTGTGATCAAGATGGGATTGACCACTCCAAGAGTTGGAGAAGAATGAGTCGCTGTATTTCAATTTAACAAAACTGTGGCCAGGATAATCCATCAGATGGATTTGATATTTTGAAATACAATATGGACAACCTGATTAGAGTTGATAGTTGAACTTTGAGGTATCCTATGAGTATTTTGATCAAGGAGATAAATTATATAGAAACTATATCCATATGGGTTCTAAAGATGTTGTTCTACACATTCGACCTATCCGACCGTCGGGTACCATTGCTAGATGGTTACTTCGATTGGTATAAAAATTTATTTCTATACTACCAACTTAAGTTTGAACTAATGAGATCACACATATTAGAGTTCACGATCCGATCGGATGGTTGATCAATGATTAAGAATCATTCTAGGGTTAAACGATCAATACAATTGACATTTAAACTAGTGCAAGTGTTGCAGGAGGATCGATTAGCAATTTGATTACTAATTGGCTTAATTTGATTAAGTCAAAGGGCTGAGATTAAGTCTAATTAAATATTATTTAATTAGATTTAATTTGAACTTGATTGGATTAAGTTCAATTAGTTTATTGGATAAGCCAAGTGCAAGAAAAAACTAGTCCTAGTCCAATTAGGACTTGAGTCAACCTAATTTCTAATTCGATTAAAAAATTAAATCAGATTTAAATATAATTTAATTTGATTAAATTAGACTTTTAATTAGGTTAAGACTTATTTTAATTAAGTTTATTTGATTTTGATTTGATTTGGTTTGAGAAACCAAATTTGAACAAATCATAGATTGAATCATAGTAAGACTAGGATTCCACCTTGCGCCACCTTAGCCCCCCATGCCCACTCTCTCTTATCCCACACCCACTCTCTCTTATTTTGTGTGACAAAACTTTCTCTCCCAGGTCTTCATGCATGCCTAAAACTTTTCTCTCTTTCTCTCTTACATGGAATGTGGTTGTGGATCAAGTCAAAGTAGGAATTAGTTTGGATTTCAAATTCTATAAGATAGAGTTTTAGGAAACCAAAACTCTTTCCTTATGGTACTAATTTTATTCAATTTTTTTTAAAATTTTTATGGCTTTTATGGCACATAATATACATCCTTTTCTGATGGTCCATGGCAGAAAAAGGAGGGGACACCCAAGAGTTGGGCACCCCTTGTCTTGCCTTGTTTGGATAATCTTTGACTAGGTATTTAACCTAGACAAGGACTCTTTATATCTCTCTATTTAAAATAAATTTTTTAATAAAATTTTTGTGGCTTGTAGTGCATTGAGAGAAATTTGGGGTGTCCAAAAATCAAAGAGAAAGAGTCTTAAGGCATAGAGATCTAATAGATATAAAACTAGGTGTCTGGATTAGAGCAAAGAGAAGAAGAAGAGGGTCTTCTTCTAGAGTTGCTGGGTTCATCTCTTCCCTTCCTCCATCTGTAAGTTTTCTGAGAGTGTCTCATCTAAAACTCCTTCTCCTACTTTTCATCTTTGAAAGAGTCTAAATCAAGAAGAAGGAGGCATTTGATCGACCATTGAAGAAGGATCAATGCAGTACTAGCATATTGTGCTGATTTCCTGGATTAGGACTTCTGATCATGATTCGTGGGCTCATGTGGATGACTCCTAGAGGTTGGACACATGTATGGCTCGCAATATCATCCTCAAGCCCGGATCAACAAAGTTAGAATGTCTAACTTGCAAGGTAATAGATCTGATTTATTATATTTTACATACATTAGATGTAGTATAGAAACATATTGATATGATCAACATGTAGTTCTTGCTCTTTATATTTTAATTTTTGATTTAATATCATGTAATAATTATATAATAAGATCTTACATCTAGAGATTCTCTAGTTTTATAAGATAAATTTTGATTTATTTTAGTCTTCCACTGCCTGATCTTGAAAAAGTTTCAAGATCTAACCCTGAAACCCTAGATCTGATTCCTTCAATTGGTATCAGAGCCTAAGTTGTTTATTACATGATTATTTATATATGCTTAGATTATTTTTTAGATTAGATCTAATTTATAATCTAATTGTTAAATCTAAAATTAAAATTTTCAGATCAATCACGGACTGTAGGTTGTCCTACTGTAAGGTTTAACCCTTACAGTGCAAAGGTTGTCTAGTTCGTGTAGATCTATCTTTAATCATAAATTTGTTAGATATGATCTAGACTAGATTTATAATTTATTAGATTTAAAAGATATTTAAATTTAAAATAAAATCTCTTTGTTAATAATTTTTGCATAAAAAATCATCATATATTTGTCTGAAAAATTTGCGCAGTTTAAAGTTGAAATTGTTTCAATTACATGAATCTGTTTAGATTAGATCTAAAGTAGTTTCATACTTATTTCACTTGCATTTTGATTATGAATTAAATATGCAACTTGGTTGGTAGAACCATGCTCTAAAAATATTTTACAAAAATAAAAATTATTTTCAAAAAATCGAACCCCAACCCTCAGCCCAAAACTTAATTAAGAATTAAGAAGTTGTTTGATTAGGTTCTAGGATTGTGAATTGAAGAACCTAAGATACAAACCATAACACATTGAGTTAATGGGTTAGTAGGAATTATGTCCATTAATTGGATTAGACCTAAGGTTAGATTAAAGATGGACCTAATCAATTGTTATCTTAGATTAGGTCAGAGATTCTCTAGATCAATTACAATAGTTGTAGTTGGTCAAGTCTATGTCTTTAACAAGAACCAAATGGACTTGATTCTTGGCTAAGCAGTCTAGCATGAACTGTTAGGTTGATCTAATCGAAACTAATTAAACCAGTTGGTGTCTAAGGTAAACTAGACCAGTGATTTTTAATTGGTAGCCCACTTATCTGGCCATTTCTGATGGTGTCTAAGGCAAGCTTTGGCAGACCCTCCCACTGATCGAACTTACCTGACCTCTTGGTGAAATTATATTTTGATCGGATCACTTGACTATTCGAGCTGACCCATGTCAGCTAGGTAAATCAGTGTGACTAATTTAGGTACTTCTAGACCAGCCCTTTTAATGGTCTCCCTTAAACTGACTTGGTGAAGCCAGTGGGAGGATCATGATAAGCTAGTTCATCTGATCTCCTCCTCTAAATCAATTAAATCTTCTAAAATTATTAGATCCTTAAAATAAAATAGTTATGGTGATAACTAGATCATAGCCTCTCATTAAGTGGATGATAATGGGTCCATCAGTTGGATAATCATTGGAGGCCTGAAGGCCTGGTGCTTATCGACTGATGAATTATCATTCATAATATGATTTCTTGACTGTATCTTTCTAAATAGTGGTTAGGTTAGCCAACCAAAGTTGGGTCTAATCATTCATTGGCTAGATGGGCCAAGTATGGTCATGTTAATGGTTAGACCTAATCAGACCTTTTCAGTGGAGGCCAAAGCCTACTGATTAGGGACTGGGGCAAAATTTAAATTACTAAAAATTATTTAGAGAAATAATTGGTTATGAACCTATCCTTAGATATACATGGGTTAGCCAACCAAAGTTGGGCTTGTGTGCAGTCTAAGTGGATTCTAGTATCCACTAAGAATTAGGGTAATTTCTCGAATTGGAGGTAGAGGCTACCAATTCGAATAAAATAGTGGGAGAAACTTTTGATTAAAGTTCAAATCTTTAAGTTTAATGAATCAATTACTAGTTAGGTTATGATTTTCTTTTGTACAGATATGGCCACTTTCCTATCGCTCCGATCATTGTTGGACAATGAAAATTTGGTGGGACCCAACTTCGGTAGCTGGTACCGAAAGTTGAAGATAGTCCTGGAGCATGAACGGATCCTATATATGATAACAGATCCTGCACCTGAGGAGCCAGCTGCCAATGCACATGGAACAGTCAGAGACACTTACTAGAAGTGGCTCAATGATCGGACCACGATACGCTGCATCATGCTGGCTGCCTGAGCAATGAGTTCAGTTGCAGATTTGAGATGGCTCAGCCAAAGGACATGCTTCAAGTGTTGGAGGATGTCTTTGGCACACCCGATGATGCAGAGAGGCACAAGACTAGTTGTGCCATCTTCAATGCCAAAATATGGGATGGTGCCTCTGTCACTGATCATGTATTGTACATGATCGAGCTGATGGAGTGTTTGAGCAAGCTCGACTTTCCTTGCATGAGCAGCTTGAGAAAGATGCAATACTGAACTCGCTGCCCAAGTCTTATCTCTCATTCCTCACTCATTATAGAATGATAAAGCCTGAAGTAAACTACCATAGGTTACTGGGGTTGCTTCAGAACTTTGAGAAGGATCACCAACTCCACAAGGAGTCGGTGAACTTAGTGGGAGGTTCATCTTCTAGTTCTCGACCCTTTAAGAAAGGGAAGAAGAACAAGAAAAAGAAAGTGAAGAAGGTGCAAGTTCAGGTTGGGACATCAGTGCAGGGCCAGACCAGAAAGATCAAGCCTGATAAGAGTCAAGCTGAATGCTTTTTTTGCAAGAAGCGGGGGCACTGAAAGAGGAACTGTCCTCAGTACATTGCCTCCTTGGTCCAGAACAGGCAGAGAAAGAAGCAAGCTGTTACTGGACAAGATATTTATATGATAACTCCTTACAATTTCTTTATTTATGATATAACTGACTGGGTATTGGATACCGATAGCCCTTACCATATTTGTAATTCATTACAGGGGTTGCAGGTCAGTAGGAGATTCGAGTAAGGTGAGAGGTTCCTGAATGTTGGAGATGGAAGACCAGTTTCAGTTCTAGCATTAGGAATCTTGAAACTTATATTTGAGTCCCATACCGTTGTTCTTAATGATTGTCATTTCTATCTCAGTTTCTTTTTAAATGTTATTTTTGTAGGTCTTCTGGTCAAAAATGATTATGAAATTTCCATAAAGAAACAAGTTTGTAATATCATTATAAATGGTGTTACTATTTTTTATGGACATTTGAATAATGGTATGTATATGTTATCACAACCTATTAACATAGTCTATTCTACAGGCAAGCACCTTAGATTAGATAGTGTATCAGATATCTACTTATGGCACTATAGGCTGGGTCATATAAACAAGAACAGGATAAATAGATTGACTCAAGAGGAAATCCTCGAAGTCAGTGATTGTGAATCACTTCCAACCTATGAGCTCTGTCTTCTTGGTAAAATGATCAAGTCACCTTTTACTGGAAAAGGTGAGAGAGCTACTAAGCTTTTGGGCCTAGTACATACTGATGTATGCGGGCCCATGAGCACAAGTACTAGAGGTGGATTTTTATTTCATCACTTTCACGGATGATCTATCCAGATATGGATATATTTATCTGATGAAACATAAGTTGGATTCATTTGAAATGTTCAAACGATTCTAAAATGAAGTAGAAAAATAAACTGAAAAGAGTATTAAAACTCTTCGGTCTGACGAGGAGGAGAATACCTTCTGGTGAGTTTCTCACATATCTAGGAGAGAATGGGATTTTCTCCTAATGGACTCCTCCAGGAACACCACAGCATAATGATGTGTCTGAAAGGAGAAATCAGACTCTGTTAAACATGGTCCGATCCATGATAGGTTTTGCCAGCTTGCCGATATCCTTCTGGGGATATGCACTCGAATCGGCCTATTATCTGTTAAATAGATTTCCAAGTAAGTCTGTAATTAAGACTCCATATGAGATATGGACAGGGCATAAGCCAGCACTTTCACACCTTAAGGTCTGGGGGTGCCCGACCTATGTCAAACGATTAGTTACAGATAAATTTGGACCTAGGTCTGACAAATGCATATTCATAGGATACCCCAAAGAGATCAAAGGATATTTTTTCTACCATACTGATGAACAAAAGGTGTTCGTCAGCCTTAAGGTATCTTTTTTAGAAAAGAAGTTCCTTGGTGAAGGAATCGTTGCCTCTAAGGTTAAACTTGATGAAGTTCAACAGGTAGAAGGACCGACACCAATAGTTGAACTTGAATCAGATTTGATTAGATCAGATCTGGAGCCCAATATACCTGCACCATTAAGGCGATCCATAGAGTACCGCGTCAACCAGACAGATACTACAATTTTTTGATCTGGGATGGTGATCCCATCGAACTCGATGAGAACAATGAGGATCTGATTACCTATATGGATGCAATGCAGAGACCTGATTCTGAGAAATGGCTTGAAGCCATGCAATCCAAAATGAAATCCATGAAGGTCAACGATGTATTGACATTGGTTGACCCACCTGAAGGGGTTAAACCCATTAGGTGTAAATAGATCTTCAAAAGGAAAGGGGTGCAGACGGAAAGGTGGAGACTTATAAAGCCCATCTAGTTGTCAAGGGGTATCGTCAACGTTATGGTATTGACTATGACGAGACGTTCTCTCCTGT
This sequence comes from Elaeis guineensis, assembly GCF_000442705.2. Classification (NCBI taxonomy): domain Eukaryota; kingdom Viridiplantae; phylum Streptophyta; class Magnoliopsida; order Arecales; family Arecaceae; genus Elaeis; species Elaeis guineensis. The sequence continues at coordinate 40,098,071 of NC_026001.2, read as the reverse complement.
GGCAATGCTCAAATCTATTCGGATAATGCTTGCAATAGCTGTCCATCTGGATTATGAGATCTGGCAGATGGATGTAAAGATAACTTTTTCGAATGGAGAGCTGACCGAAGAGGTGTATATGATACAACCTGAGGAGTTTACATCCACAGATGAGTCCAAGGTGTGCAAGCTTCAGAGATCCATTTATGGATTGAAGCAAGCTTCTCAGAGTTGGAACATGCATTTTGATAAGGTGATCAAAACGTATGGCTTAGTTAAGAATGGAGAAGAGCCCTGCATCTATAAATGGGCAAATGGTCCAGTTGTGGTATTTCTTATTTTGTACGTGGATGATATTATCTTAATCGAGAATGACATCCCCACACTACAGGGAATAAAAGTTTGGTTGTCATCACAGTTCTCCATGAAGGACTTGGGTGAAGCATCCTACATTCTAGGGATGAAGATCTATAGAGATAGATCTAAAAGGATACTTGGGTTATCCCAGTCCACATACATAGACACTGTGCTGAAGAGGTTCAGCATGGAGAATTTCAAGAAGAGCTATCTATCGATAGATCATGGAATTTCTCTCTCTAAGAAGGATTGTCCGACAACTCTTGAAAAGAGAGAGCATATGAGTAGAGTCCCATATGCTTCGACCGTGGGATCTATCATATACACCATGACATGTACAAGGCCAGATGTGACATACTCACTAGGAGTAGTGAGTAGATACCAATCTGATCCTGGAGAAAATCATTGAAAAATGGTTAAAGCCATCTTTAAGTATTTGAAAAATACTAAGGACCAATGGTTGGTTTATGGCGAGAGAGATCTGAAACTTGTGGGGTTCACAGACTCCATTTTCAATCTGACCATGATGACAGCAGAAGCGTGTTGGATTATATCTTTACTCTGAATGGTAGAGCATCTGCTGAAAGAGTTTCAAGCAGCATACTGTGGCAGACTCTGTTTGTGAGGTGGAGTACATCGCAGCATCGGATGTCGTGAAGGAAGCTATGTGGCTGAGAAAATTCATCACCGAGCTCGGAGTAGCACCCTCCTCAATGGTCTAGTCCTGCTCTACTGCAACAGCACTGGTGCCATAGCTCAGACGAAGGAACCCAAAGCACACCAGTGGATGAAGCACATTTTGCACCGCTTCCACCTGGTCTGGGAGATCGTGGATCAAAGTGACGTCGATCTTCAGATGATCGACAGAAAGGAGAACCTGACTGACCCCTTCACTAAAGCCCTGACGATAAAGGAGTTCGATAACCACAAGTCGAAGATGAGTGTTAGATACTGTGCCGAGTGGCTTTAGGACAAATGGGAGTAGTTGAAAAATATATCCCAAAAGTCAATCGTCAACCTGTTGACGGTTGAGTAACCTTGTATTGTAATTGATTTGTTAATAAATAAAATATATTTTTGATATTTTCATCATAAGTTTTCATCTTCTAATGAACTCTGTTGTTGTGATGAAGTTCTTAGGACTATTTAGGTTCGATAAAAAGAGAATTTATTGATTAGTCCTTAAAACTGTTCACGACCAAATGATAGGTGTTAATAAGAACGATAGCTTCTATCGAGTATAGATCGCTGTAGGCCATATAGGTTGGTTGTCCTCTTAACCAAAGAGTGTGGAGATACTGGTATGGCATACAGGTGAGATGTAAGGGTACATCATCATTGAACGTGACCAACTCTAAAGCATTCTGCTGTCGAAAATATCTCTGATGGGATATAGATATAAGTGTCCATTAGACCTGAGATCGCTTCAGTGACTTGCAACAACTCACTATGCTTTGGTACTGGACTAACTGAATTTCTAATTTAGTGACAGAAGGCTTCTGGACACAGTCAAGTACTTGTGAAATCAGAGTGTGATCAAGATGGGATTGACCACTCCAAGAGTTGGAGAAGAATGAGTCGCTGTATTTCAATTTAGCAAAACTTTGGCCAGGGTAATCCATCAGATGAATTTGATATTTTGAAATACAATGTGGACAACCTAATCAGAGTTGACAGTGAAACTCTGAGGTGTCCTATGAGCATTTGGGTCAAGGAGATGAATTATATGAAAACTATATCCGCATGGGTTCTAAGGATGTTGTTCTACATATTCGACCTATCCGATCGTCGGGTACCATTGCTAGATGGTCATTCGATTGGTACAGAAATTTATTCCTGTGCTACCGACTTAGGTTCGGACCTATGAGGTCACACACATTAGAGTTCATGATCCAATCGGATGGTTGATCATGATACAATTTTTTTTTGGATTTTTATGGCTTTTACGGCACATAATATGCACCCTTTGCTAGTAGTCCAAGACAGAAAAAGGAGGGGATGCCCAAGAGTTGGGCACCCCTTGTCTTGCCTTGTTTGGATAATCTTGACTAGGTATTTGACCTAGACATATCTCTCTATTTAAAATAATTTTTTTATAAAATTTTCATAGATTGTAGAGAATTGAGAGACCTTTGAGATGTCCAAAAATCAAAGAGAAAGAGTCTTGGGGTGTTGAGATCTAATAGACACAAAACTAGGTGTCTGGATTAGAGCAAAGAGAAGAAGAAGAGGGTCTTTTTCTAGAGTTGCTGGGTTCATCTCTTCCCTTTCTTCATCTGTAAGTTTTCTGAGAGTGTCTCATCTAAAACTCCTTCTCCTACTTCTCATCTTTGGAAGAGTTCAAATCAAGAAGAAGGAGGCATCTGATCGACCATCGAAGAAGGATCAACGCAGTACTAGTATACTGTGCTGATTTTTTGGACTAAGACTTCTGATCATGATTCGTGAGCTCGTGTGAATGACTCCTAGAGGTCAGATGTGTGTGGCTCGCAACATCATTCTCAAGCTTGGATCAGCAAAGTTAGAACGTCTAACTTACAAGGTAATAGATTTGATCTATTATATTTTACATACATTAGATGTAGTATAAAAACATGTTGATATGATCAACATATAGTTTTTGCTCTTTATATTTTAATTTTTAATTTAATATCATATAATAATCATGTAATAGGATCTTAGATTTAGGAATTCTCTGATTTTACAAGATAATTTTTGATTTATTTTAGTCTTCTACTGCCTGATCTTAAAAAAGTTTCAAGATCTAACCTGAAACTCTAGATCTGGTTCCTTCACTTTACTCAATCAAATTGAGTCAATTACTAACTAATTCTCCATTAATAGTATAGTTTTAGTTTCAGTAGGACTCTCCTTCAGAGTCTTAGTCCCAGTAGGACTCCTCACCAGACTCACAATCTAATTTGACTTTTCAGTTATTTGATCTGACCAAATCTTCTAATGCGTGTGACCTCATAGGTTCGAACTTAAGCCGGTAGCATAGAAATAACTTTTAATACCAATCAATGTAATTATCTAGTAATGGTGACCTGAAGATTGGATAGGTCGAAGTATTGCGAAGCAACCTTCTAGAACCTACTGACGTATGGTTGTCGTATAATTCATCCTTTTGATCCTAATGCTCAAGGTGACCTAGAGTTTAACTATCAATCTTAATTTGGTCAACCATAGTGTATTTCAACCTTTCAAATCTATTTCATGGATTATCTTGATTAAGATTTTATTTAATTGAAATACACTGATGCATATCTTCTACTAATTTAGAGGGGTTAATTTTATCTTGACTCACACACCGACTTGATAAGTACTTGACTGCATCCAGTATCCTTCCATCATTGAATTAGAAACTCAGATGGTCTGATATCATAGTATAATGAGTTTCTTATAAGTCACCATGGTGGTCTCAGATCTGAGAGATACTTATATCCATACCCTTCACGAGCTACTCTTGACAGCAGAGTGCTCGACATAGGGTCACGATCTATACTCGATATTGCTATCATCCTATTAATAACATATCATTTGATCACGAATATTTTTAAGGACTAAATGATAAATCTTCCTTTGTCAATTAATTATAGTCCTAAGAACTTCATTACAACACAAGAGTTCAAAGATGGATAATTTGTAATAAAAAATGTCAAATAATTTTTATTAATATAAATTCATATATATTTACAAGAATGAGCACAATCATCTAATGATTGACTTTGGGATACATTTCTCAATATGTAATCATTCTAGGATATAATTTTATGCTTAAAATATTGATTTAATTAATAAAAGGATAAGTTTTATTTTCATTCAAATGTGATGTATCCTTAAATCATCTATGAAATTAATACTTACGATATATATTCTTAAAGTGTTGAAAATTAGAGGCATATATAATTAATTTCTAAGTTGCTCCAGTCATAATATCATCTTGAGGATGGTGATCAATCCAGATAGATTGGTACATAGATCACTTTCTTCAGAATAGATGAGTCTTTAGTCTATAGTATAGAGACACTGAGTGACAAGTACGGATAATTATTAGAGAACAACTAGTATTGATCATGACCATATGAGAGATCACATAGATTTTTATTTAATCATCAGTGATCGTCTCGATACTATAGTTGTATGAATGATCCTTTGACCTATGATGGCATAGTTATTCATAGTGAGACTGTTGGAGTTTGATAGACACATAAACATGGACTCTTTAAGTTTTGTAGTGGATGTTAGTGATAGTTTGTCCACTGTAGGAGTAGGGTGTGCATCTAGATAAAATCTATCGATCTTGATAGAAAGGAGTAGTCCTATAAAATTTGAGAGGTTAAGTCTGAAAATCTGTGGCCACAATAATATGATTGATGGAAAATTTTTTTATGAAAATTATTATTGGACTTAAGCTAATCGAATCTATTATATGACAGATGATGAGGTTGATGATTTATCCATGACCTGCTATTTAGTCGAGACTCACAATAGAGAAACTGAATCACAGATGAACTATATCTTGAGGTTTGTTATTCAGTTTTACTGGATTGCCACTACATACTACTAGGTATGACTGATGGATTGTTAGGGCTTACTAGGATTGTTTTAGATCGAGGATCCTTGTTGAGTTAGAGTGGAATCATTTCAATCCATTGAAAAAAATGTTAATAATATCATGATAGAGATCATGGTATATCTCACTATTAGACAGAATTAAACCTATGGATCACATAAACAAAGAAATTAATTTGGATTGATCAATTAGACTTGAGAAGTCCTAATTGAATTAGGATTTAGAGAAATCCTATTAGGTTTAAGAAAATCTTGCTAGCACATGGTTAAATTCAATTCCTCTTCGAACTTGGATTCTGTATTTGATAAAGATTAAATCAAGTTAAGTTACATGCATTAAACCTAATCAAGTTGGATTTAGAATTGGGTTCAACGGGCTCAATTGTTGGGCACCAACATGCTTTGGATCAAGTCTTTATTGTGCTTTTAATTTGATTAAATTGGGTGCATAAGATGTGGAAGAATTAGAGGGACCACACCTAAAATCTGATTTCGAGGCATAGGTTATTGGATAGCATGAGAGGGATGCATGCTCATCTCCTTGTGGCATGAGGAATCCTAAAGGATCAATAGTGTAGGATTTGTGTGGTGCTCCCAAGCCTTGGGAGGCCACAGGAGGAGTCAGGGTTGGTGACTCTAGATGTCTAGGATCAGATTTGGGTCCTAAGACTAAGATGGGAGTTGTCCTAGAGTGGAGGTAGTGCACAGTTTTCATGGACTCGAGGTTCGACGATTAGGACTTCGAGGGACTTAGTTGGAGCTTTGAATACCTGAGATACAAGATGGAGCAAGAAATCAAGGAAGATCTGCTACTGCAAGTAGAGGAGTTGACTCAGGCTTTAGACGAGTCAACTCGGATCAAGGTTGAGTCAGCTCGGGCTCTGAGAGAGCTGATTCGAACAGATAAATAGAGAATAAATTTTAGTGGCACGCTGCTGGCATGCAGTCGAGTTGACTCAGGGTTTAGTCGAGTCAACTTGAAGTGCAGGAGAGTCGACTCGAGCCCTGGTGGAGTTGACTCCAGTTGCGAAAACAGCAGTACACGGGTTTTCTATTTGGACTAGCATTGGTCATTGATCCTAGGGCTTGGGGCTCATGTTTATAAGTTCCAAGGGTGGCTAACCAAGGGTTTGGACTGAGGAACAAGTCCAAGGGATGAGAGCATGTGAGACTTGGGCTCGAAGAGTGCTTTCATGTATTGGATTAGCCTAGGGAGATTTTTGGGCTCAGAGTTTAGTCCATGTACACAAGTATATATATGTGTATATTGTAAACCCTAATGGGTGACACAAAAAGGAATCAATACAGAGCTTTTTCTTCTGAATTCTCTAGCCACCTCTTTCTCTCTCTCATGCTCTCATCTATGTTCCAATCTAGGGCTTCCGCATTCTTTTGATCTCTTCTCTATTTTTCTGGATTAACACCCAAGTTCCATGCAAGATATCGATCCACTGCTGGTATCACAAGAGGTACCAGGTCACAACAATTGGTATTAGAGCTCGGTTGAGCATGGAGGAGGAAGAAGAGAAGATCAAGCAGGTGTCTGCAGTAGGAAAATAGCAGGAGGATCAAGTCTAGGGCTTTCTTTGGGGTTTTGTGAGGAAGGAAGAGATCTAAAGGCTATTGTCCACAATCTCCTAGTCAGATAATTCTTAGATCCATCTTGTGTGCTATGTTTGATCGAGTCTTTTGGTCATGGAGAGCAGTGGGATGAAGATAAGATTTGAGAAGTTTGACGAAAAGGAGAGTTTCACCATATGAAAGGTGAGGGTGGATGATCTACTAGTACAAATGGGATTGGATTCGACCTTGGAGGATAGATCGGAGGCGATTAATAACAAGTAGTGAGTGTCTTTGGAGAAAAGTGAAGGAAAAATGGGTAGTTCAAAGTATGTATTTTTAAATTTTATAGTGAAAATAAAAGATTAAATACTTTAACCTTTTAAACATATCTTGGATCAGATCTAAACTACCATTAAGATCTATGACATAAAAAAATCATATATAAAATCTGATATAAAATAAAAAACTGCATTGATCACATCGATACCCTAAATCTAATCTAATCTTTAGATCACATCGATTGAGTTCAGAACTCATCACCTTTTTGCAGATCGATGATCTTTACTACCGGTAGGTATGGTATGAAGTTCTAGCTAATGCCAAACAGCCACATAGATTGTTCGGCCTTTACAGATCATCCACTCGAAGTCTTGATCAGATATTCCTTTACGGGAGTGCTAGCTCGCATCGAAGGCTCTAGATGGCTGATCCAAGCTCCTTTCTTTGGATTTCTCAGACTCTTCTGGCTCAGAAGATAAAGCTTTACAAAAAGATGGTGGTGTGGGAGATTGAACAAGACTCACACTTGTATTTTTTTTTTCCTCACAAAATCTAGAGTTGAAACCCTAGAACCCACCCTACACCTCATGCCCGAGAGGAAGATCACTTCTGTTGCCCAGCTATGCAACCCAAGAGGAGGGGGGATGAATTGGGTTTTTGAAATTTTAAAGTTAATTTAGAACCACAAAGATTAAGTAATACTAAGCAAGTTATATGTAGTGAGTCATTTGAGCAAGGTGTAGCAATAAGATGCAAGAATGCAAGAAAGTAAATAAATTTAGGAAGAGAGCAAGTAAGCACACTATAAATAATCAAGATTTATAATGGTTCGGTGCCAACCTTGCACCTACATCCACTCTCCAAGCTCCTACTTGGGAATTCAAATCCACTAAACCATATTCAACAAGAATACAACGTCGGTACCTCCGACTCTAGCTATCTCAAGCTAGGACACTTGTTTTCTGGGTACAAGCCAATCAAATACAACCTGATTCAAGATTCGGACCAACCTTTCTAAGTTTTAGAACCCTTTCAAAACTAAAAAAAAAGATAAAACAGAGTATATGAGTTAATCACATGAAAATATAAATTTAGCTTCTTTAATGAGCAAATAAAACTTTAAATACACTTTACACAACATGAAGAAAGCTTTTCTGATTTTCCTCAAAGTAGTTGAAGACTTGAATGAGCAAGACTTGAATGAGCTCTTGAGGGGTTGGTGAACTTGAATTGAAAGCTTCTTTTGCTTGAAGAGATTTTTTTGCTTGGGGCTGAAATGAATGCTTGAAAAATCTTACTTTTTTGCTCCTTTAAGTGTCTTTATATCTTCAATGGAAGCTAGAGATAAATCTGGACTAAAAATAGAGTCATTGGAGATCATTAAAAGAGTATTAAATATTATTAAAAAGAGCTAAAAATTAGTCGTTACAGAAGTTTTCGTCACAAGGGGTCGACTCATGGGTCGACCTCTGCACAGGGGTCGACTCATGGGGTCGACTTCTGTGGTACAAAATAGAAACTGACTGTTCTGTAATTTTGACTCGCATAGCAACAGAGGTTGACTCATGGGTCACCCTCTTTGGGTGTGCCAGCTAGAAATGGCGTGCTGTTCCGCCCCTTTTGATAGGAGTCGACCTAGGGGTCGATCCAATTCTTTAAACTTGAATTTCTCTCAACATATCCATCTAAAAAGTATGAAATTGCCTCCAATAGATCACAAATCTTCTGTTCTTGCTCTTGAGGCTTTCGAATCAAAACTTGATAAAATTATGATTTTGTCCCTGAAATATAATAAATCTTTTTTCAAGTCAAAATCATTAGTAATCTCCTCAAATATTTTGTAATTATCAAAATCAATTCAAAGAGCAACAATCTCTCTCTTTTTGATGATAATAAAATGTTTGAGCAAAAGCAAAATATAACATATAACATATATAAAGCATTGATTAAGAATTTCAAATTTATGAAGATGCATCACTTAAACATTATAGTCAATTGTTTGAATAGTAAGCATCATGAGTAGTTTGAAGATTAGTTTTAAGATAGCTTATAAGATTATTTTCTTTTGACAAATTTGCTTTGATAATTTTGCTTATTGTTTGATTTTAGATAATTTTGCTTATTGCTCGATTTTATTTCTCTACTCCTTTTTGACAACATCAATTAAAATCATTTCTCTCATTTTTAATGAAAAAAATGAAAGAGACTCCCCCTCACTACAGCAATCATAAAGGGCATTTCAATTTGCTCATATAAAAAATATTGCCATTCATAATAAGCATTCTTCATATCACAGAATTAAGCATTCTTCATATCACAGAATTAAGATATTTCAATTGAGACCATTCAAAAAAAATCAATCCAAAGACATTCGTATAAGATAAAAGCATATATATATATATCCAAAATATGACATGTGTGTCACAATACATACGAGTCAAGTCAAAATACATAGGCCATACAAAAATTATGGATAACAAACATAAAAAAAATAACTATCCATGAGTCAATCAGCCGATAATTACAAAGGCCATAAGCTAGAACCTAGACATAAAAGACTAACTATGCTAGATCTAATAGATGTCATGGCTACAGGCATCAGAAGAGTCAGAGATATGATGAGGAGACTCAGGATCAAAACCACGGGCACATCCTCGACCTCGTCTGCCTCAGCCATGGGTAGAAGTACCGACACGAGCAGAAGGGCGAGAAGATCCTGTAACTTGGGAAGCTATGAACTGTGCTAGGAGAGAAAGTTTGATGGTGTCCAATTGATCCACAGCTCTCATCATGGACTGCATCAAGGCACCAATCTGAGTAGAGATAGTCTCACTGGAGCCCCTGATCTCTTTCTTCAAAAAATTAAATCCACCCTGCAAAACTCCTCAAAGCCTAGCCACCTCTGCAGACAGGTGGGAGACCTCCATGATGTCCTCATGTGGCTAGGGATGGGCTAAGGCTAATACCTACCTCTGCAAATCTAAAATTCTATCCGTCAGTCTCAGAACACATCCCTCAAGCTCTCAAGTCATACGACTGAGCTGTAAGCATCTGAAAGACAGTAGAGATATGAGGGATCAAGGTCTGGTCTGAAACAGCCTGAGATGTCGTCCTCTGAGCAAAATCTGAGGTGGCAAACTGCTGAGATAAAATGGAAGCAACACACTGGGACATCAACTCAATCTAATTGTCTGCAAGTCTGACCTCTGAAGGATCTACTCTGCTCCCAGACTGTGGTACAGAAATATACCTCCTCACAAACTCTGAGGGATCAACCTCGTGATAAGACACGAACTGAATATCAGGAGATGCCCTATGATCACGAGGAGGTGAAGACGGACCTTCCTCCTCTTCTCTCTCCTCACTCTCTCCTCGACATCCTTCGACCAACCACCATCAATCTTTGAGAAACCCATGCGGTGCAGTGTGTGGCGGTTGATGGTGTCAGAGTGTGATAACTTGGTGACTGCCTCCCCTCAAAACAGACTCCAAACCTCCTAAAGACCAGGGTGAGTGCCATACCATAAGGCAGGTGAGCCTTAGACCTATTTAGAGTTTCTCTCATTGCCTCAAACATCAGAATAGGAAGGTTCAGGGGGTCTCGATGATCACATGGTACATGATGTATATGTCCCTACCAGATAAGAGGTCATGTCTGCCACTCATAGGGACAAATAGTTTGGTTGCCATGTGATGTAAAAGCCTCATCTCAATCGAAAGAATTTTTGCTTTTAATTTATTCAAGTTTCTAGTAAATGCCCTCCCTAAGATAGCACTTAATCCTTCTTTGATTGGGAGCTCCATATGAGTATAGCCTTCATAAGACAAGTGTAAGATTTGTCCCAAGTGCAATGGATCAAGAACTATGTTAACCTCTTTCACCAAAGATTTTACTGTTCCATTGCAGTAACTCAAATTTAAGTAGAATTTCTGACCAAATCAACATAAGTATTTTCTTTTAACAAACAGTAAAACTCCTATCCTTGATTTTTAATCTTTGATCCAATAGAGAACCTTCTTTTTCAAAAAACTTAAAGTCTATATTCTTCTCGAGTTTCACTTTTCGATTGGAGAGAGGTACCTTGCTTGGGCTGAGTGGGGACTGTGTAGAAGCTGGAGCAGGGGTTGGAGCAGAAAAGGACTCGGTTGCCATTCTTTTTCTGCACACATCTTCCTCTAACCCTCGAACAGATTTTCTTCTCTGCAGCAGTTTTGATTTGAGAGCCATTTTGGACAGGAGAGACTTGCAAATAGCTTGGGAGATTTGATGAGGGGTAGAGTGGAAGAGATTTTAAGAAAAAGCAAAGATTTTGGGGAGATAGACGGTCGGTTTGGAAAAGAAGGTTTGAAGCTAGAGTAAGCTCGAACCACCCAAACAAGGAAGAAAGATAAGAGAGATTTAAATCTTAAAAGGGCGATTTAAAGAGAAAAATCCAATGGGAAGAGAGATTTTGAGATGAGAGTAAAGAAGGAGGTGATCTTGTTCGATGGAATGGGGAAGATGAACGACAAAGGGGTCGGCTCTTTGCAATCGGAGAAATCTCAATAAAATAGAGCTGATGGGTTTTAATAAAAAATTACAAGTTTACCTAGGGTCGACCTTGGGGGTCGACTCATGGTAAGAAAAAATTAAAAAAATGATGAAAAAATTTTAAAAAAGCTTGAAACTTGAAGGAAGGGTGTCTATTTGAGAGATGGATCATTTGAAGGATAGTTTTGAGCTTTTAAGAAAGGAGAGACGTGAATTTAGCTCAAAAATAAATTGGTTCAATAAATTTTTGGCAAATTAAACTTGAATCAGAAAGATACTCAAGCTGAAGGATCAAAGATTCTTAATTCTCTCCTAATTTTACAAAATCTATCTTCACTTAAGGCCTTGGTAAAGATATCACCAATTATTTTTTAGTACATACATAATCAAGAATTATATCTTTATTTTGGATATATTCTCTTATGAAATGATATTAATTTTAATATATTTTGATCTAGAATGCTGAATTAGATTTTTAGTTAGATTAATAGCACTAGTGTTATCACATCTATGGGAGTTTCATTGAGTTTGATGCCAAAGTCCAAAAGTTGTTGCTTAATCCATAAGATTTGAGTACAGCAACTTTGGCTGCAATGTATTCGGCCTCGATCGTAAACAGTGCTATCAAATTTTGCTTCTTGCTAAATCAAAGATTAAGTTAACTTCAAAAAATTGGCAAATTCACTAGTACTTTTTCTATCTAATTTATATCCAGTAAAATGGCATCTGAATATCCTATTAAGTCAATTGATGAGTCCTTAGAATACCATAATCTTAGAGTTTGTGTACCTTTTAAATATTTAAAAAAAATTTTAACTGCATTTAAGTATGCTTCTTTTGGATTTGATTGAAAGCAAGCACATAGACAAGCACTAAACATAATATCTGATCTACTAGCAGTTAAATATAATAAAGAACAATCATGCCTTTAAAAATTTTAAGTCTATATTTTTATCTCCTTCATCCTTGTCAAGCTTACATGATGGCTCATAGGTGTACCAATTACTTTAGAGCTCTCCATTCCAAATCTTTTGAGTAGTTCTCTTGTATACTTGCTTTGGGTGATGGAGATCCCTTCCTTTGTTTGTTTGATTTGAAGTCTGAGGAAGAATGTAAGTTCTTCATCATGCTTATCTCAAACTCCTCCTGCATGAGCTTAGCAAAATCTTGACAAAGAGTTTCATTAGTAGCCCAAATATAATGTCATCAACATATATTTGTACAAGTAAGATATCATCATGATTTTTTTTAATGAAAAGGGTTATATTTACATTTCTTCTTGAAAAATCATGATTAAGCAAGAATTTACTTAACCTTTCATACCAAGCCTTAGGTGCTTGTTTTAAACTATACAAAGCTTTGTTTAATTTGAAAATATGATTAGAAAAAGCATGATTTTCAAAACTGGAGGTTGTTCTACATATATTTCTTCAGCAATATAACTATTTAGAAAAGTACTTTTGATATCCATTTGAAATAACTTAAAGTTCATAAAGCATGCATATGCAAGTAAAAATCTAATTTCTTCTAATCTAGCAACAGGTGCAAAGGTCTCATCAAAATCAATTCTCTCTTCTTGATTATAACCTTTGTAACTAATCTTGCTTTATTCCTAATCATATTTCTATGTTCATCCAATTTATTCCTATATACCTATTTTATGCCAATTACAGAATAATTTTTAGGTCTTGATACTAAAGTCCATACATTATTTCTTTCGAATTGATTAAGTTTCTCTTGCATTGCATTTATCCAATTATAATCTTTTTCAGCTTCATCTATGGTTTTAGGTTCAAACTGAGAAACAAATACAAAATGATTGTATGTATCTCTAAGTGAAGAACGAGTTCTTACTCCATGTGTAGGATCACCAATGATTAGTTCTTTGGGGTGATTGTGATCATACCTCTATTCTTTGGATAGATCATTTATACTTTGAGGTTGTTCTTGTTGTTATTCATCTTCATCATCTTGTTTGTTTTCATGTTCTTCTTCATTTTGAATTATTGAATCTTTTAGGGTGAGCTCTTTCATCCCTTCTATAAGAGAATCTGCATCATCAATACCTTCATACTTGAAGAAGATCAATAGTCTCATCAAAAACAACATATATTGACTCCTCTACTACTAAAGTTCTTTTGTTGAAAACTCTAAAAGCTTTGCTAGAAGAGGAGTAACCAAGAAAAATAGCTTCATCAGATTTTGCATCAAATTTTTCTAATCTCTTTACCATTGTTCAAAATAAAACATCGACAACCAAAAATATAAAAAAATACAATGTTTAGTTTTCTTCCTTTCCAAATCTCATAGGGCATTTTCTTTAGAATTGGTCTAATTAAAGCATGGTTTAAAATGTAGCATGCCGTGTTAATTGCTTCTGCCCAAAAATATCTTGGGAGGTTGCTTTCACATAGTATGGTATGGGCCATTTCTTCAAGGATTCTATTTTTTCTTTCTACTATCCCATTTTGTTGGGATGTCCTAGGTGCTGAAAATTGTGGTCAATACCTTTTTATCATAAAATTTTTCAAAATCTTGATTTTCAAATTCGGTTCTATGATCACTTCGAATATTTTGAATTGAGAAACTTTTTTCATTAGTAACTCTTCGATAAAATTTTGAGAACACATGAAAAGTTTCATTCTTATGTGCCAAAAAAAAACCCATGTAAAACAAGAGAAATCATCAATAATTAAAAACATAATATTTTTCACCTAAACTAGTAGTTCTAGTGAGTCCAAATAAATCCATGTGCAATAATTCTAATGGCCTAGAAGTTGAAACAATATTTTTAGATTTGAATGAGACTTTTATTTGTTTATCCAGTTGGCATGCATTACAAATTCTATCCTTTTCAAAATTCAATTTAGGAAACCAGTAACCAATTCTTTTTTAATAAGTTTTGAAAGTGAATGAATGCTAATATATGTAAACCTACGGAGCCAAAGCCAACTAGTCTCATTAATTTTTGTATTCAAGGATACTAGACATTGCATGTTTATCTTGAAAAAATCATTCAAATCTACCATATAAATATTACCATGTCTATGCCCAACAAATTTAATGCCTTCATCATTGGGACTAGTTACAATGCAAAATAAAGATTCAAAAATAACTTTGTACCCTTTGTCACAAAATTGACTAATGCTTAATAGATTATATTTTAAACCATCTACTAATAAAATATTTTTAATATATTTGGAGGGAGTGATACCGATGTTACCTATATCGATGATCTTTTCTTTGCCATTATCTCCAAAGGTGACCATCCCTCCATCTTTTACATCAAGTGTGATGAATTGGGATTCATCACCGGTCATATGTCTTGAGCACCTGCTATCAAGATACCATTTTGATTTATTTCTTGAGATGCAAGGCACACCTGCATACAAAAATCAAGTTTTGACTTTAGGTACCAAGTTTTTTTGGATCCTTTTTGGTTAGTCACAATGGTTCCTTTTGGAACCCATATTTTCTTCACATTAGAATTTTCAGATTTGTTAGAGAAACATGTATAGGATTTGTGTTCTTCTTTACCATATTTAAAGTAAGTAATATTTGAAAACTTGTTGCTTGATGAGTTCACATAGATTTTTTTAAAAAATTTTTATTTTTTCAAAGAGTTGTAGCAAAGACCAGCTTTATCATAAACGGCCTTTTGATTATCAAGTATCATTTGAAGTTTATTTGAACTCAGAGTGAACTTTTCTACTATAAATTTTAACTTAGCAATTTTATTTTTTAAGTTTCGATTTTCTTGTGTCAAGATCATTTTTATTTGAAATAATCTCATTTTCTTTTAGTAAAGATTGATTCTTTGATTTTAATTCTTTTTCTTTACCCCTAACTTCTTTAGATCATCAACTATATCATAAAATACTTCTTGAAGTTCTTCAAAAGTAAAGTCATTAGGAGTTTCAGCATTTATCTCATTTTCATGTGTCATAAGGCACAAGTTGACTTGTTCATGAGACTCTTCTTCTTCAGAGCTTGACTCATCACTATCACTCTATGTAGCCACCATAGCCTTTTTCTTATACTTCTTGGGGCCCTTCTTAAGTTATGGACATTCGGATCTAAAGTGCTCCAGCTTCTTATATTCATAACAAATAAGGGGTTGCTCCTCATCCTTCTCCTTGCTATGCTCTCCTTTTGTAGGTGGCCTCTTCCTCATCCCTTATTTTTTTTTTTCAAAAATTTTTTAAACTTTCTAGTGATGAGGGTTATTTCTTCATCTTGCTCTTCATTTTCTGTTTCTTCGAATTTCTCATCGAGTTGAGTAGTGAACTTAAGGGCGATTATCCTCTTCTTCTTGACATCTTCTTCTTGATGTTGTTTCATGCTTAGTTCGTGTGTCATTAGTGATCTTAAAAGCTCTTTCAAGGGTAAAATATTTAGATCTTTGGCTTCTTGGATTGCAGTTACTTTGGCCTTCCAAGTTCTTGGTAAAGATCTAAGAATCTTTCTCACAAGATCACTGTTAGAATAAGACTTACCAAGACTTTTTAGATCATTAATAATATCTGTAAAATTAGTAAACATTTCAGTTATTGATTCATCATGCTCATTTTAAAGGGTTCATATTTGTGCACAAGTATGTTAATTTTTTATTCCTTAACTTGATTAGTGCCTTCATGCATTACTTCTAATCTATCCATATTTTTTTAGCTGACATGCATGTTGAAATGCGATTAAATTCATTAGCATCTAAAGTACAATACAAAATATTCATAGCTTTGGCATTGAGTTGAGCCATTTTCTTGTCAACCTCATCTCATTCTCTTTCGGATTTGGTTGATTCTATACCATCAATTATCTTAGTGGGTGTGTGTGGTCCATTAACTATAATATTCCACATATCATAGTCAAGTGCTTGGATAAAGATTTTCATTCGAGCTTTTCAATAGGTGTAGTTTGATCCATTGAAAAGTGAAGGTCGATTTGTGGACTACCCCTCGGCTAGTGAAGCACCAACTTGAATTACCATAGATCTTTGGCTCTTTGATGGTTAAATCAAAAAAGGACTAGAGCATCGAGCTCTGATACCACTTGTTGTCCAGCTATGCAACCCAAGAGGAGGGATGAATTGGATTTTTAAAATTTTAAAGTTAATTTAGAACCACAAGGATTAAGTAATACTAAGCAAGTTATATGTAATGAGTGATTTAAGTAAGGTGTAGCAATAAGATGCAAGAATATAAAAAAATAAATAAATTTAGGAAGAGAGCAAGTAAGCACACCACAAACAATCAAGATTTATAATAGTTTGGTGCCAACCTTGCACCTACATCCACTCTCTAAGCTCCTACTTGAGAATTCAAATCTACTAAACCGTATTCAACAAGAACAATGTCGGTACCTTCGACTCTAGCTATCTCAAGCTAGGATACTTATTTTCAGATACAAGCCAATCCAATACAATCCGATTCAAGGTTCGAACTAATCTTTTCAAGTTTTGAAATCCTTTCAAAACTAAAAAATAAGATAAAATAGAGTATATGAGTTAATCACATAAAAATATAAATTTAGCTCCTTTAATGAGCAAATAAAACTTTAAATACACTTTACACAACATGAAGGAAGCTTTTCTAATTTTTTTCAAGGTGGTTGAAGACTTGAATGAGCTCTTGAGAGATTGGTGAACTTGAACTGAAAGCTTCTTTTGCTTGAAGAGATCTTTTTACTTAGGGCTGAAATGAATGCTTGAAAAACCTTACTTTTTTCCTTCTTTAAGTGCCTTTATATCTTCAATGGATGCTAGAGATAAATATAAGCTGAAAATAGAGCCGTTAGAGATCATTAAAAAAGTATTAAATACTGTAAAAAAGAGCTAAAAACTAATCGTTATGGAAGTTTCATCACAGGAGGTCGACTCATGGGGTCGACCTCTGCACAGGGTCGACTCATGGGGTCGACCTCTGTGGTACAGAATAGAAACTAATTGTTCTACAATTTTAACTTGCACAGCAACAGAGGTTAACTCATGGGGTCGTCCTCTTTAGGTGTGCCAGCCAAAAATGACGTGTCGTTCAGTCCCTTTTGACAGGAGTCGACCAGGGGGTCGATCCAATTCTTTAAACTTGAATTTCTCTCAATATATCCATCCAAAAAATATGAAATTGCCTCCAATAGATCACAAATCTTCTGTTCTTGCTCTTGAGGCTTTCAAATTAGTACTTGATAATATTATAATTTTGCTTCTAAAATATAATAAATCTTTTTTCAAGCCAAAATTATTAGTAATCCCCTCAAATATTTTATAATCATCAAAATCAATTCAAAGAGCAACAACTTCCTCTGTTTCTCATGCACAAAAGCCCAACCTACTCTCAACATTTTACACCCCAACTTTAAGGATTCTCACACCAAAAATCACTTCTTTTTTCACACAAAACTAATCCCTTCTTAAGGGTGGCATCCCATGAAAGATAAGGATAAGGAAGAGGTAGTTTCAGTTCAATTTCAAATATTGGTTGATCCTTATCACCAATTCAAATCAATTTGAATTAAATTTTGAATCAAACTTTATCCTCATCTTAAGAACTCAGAGAAGAGTTGATCAGCATCAGAATGGCATAAAAAATTTATACAAAAATACTTTATGCGTGAAGAAAGGTGATGGCATAAAGAGAAGAGTTCAACTCAATTTGGATCTAGATTTTCATTCAAATTCAAACCCATTTGAACTCAAATTTAAACCAACTAATTTTTAATTCAAAAAAGGATAAGATGAAGGCATAGAACTACTCTTGAGCATGAAAAAAAAATCACAAAAAAATTTTTGCATGAAGAATAAGAGGGCGCAGAGAAAGGAAGCACAAGGATTTGAATTCGAATTATTTTCTCATCTAATTAGATTCTAATCCAACCAATTAGGTTAAATCTAATTGGATCAATAAATCTAATCTAATTAGATAGTAGATAGCTTTGATTAAATTTTAATCAAATCAAAAGTTAATCGAGCTCAAGTCTTGATCAAATCAAGAATCGAACACCCTTAGCGATTAGGTAATCTCATAATCTAATCAGATCAAACTAAATTGAATCTAATTCAATTAGATTTGATCCAAACTTAATGCTCAATCAAATTGAGATAATTAGCAATCTAATTACTAATCAATTTCTTATAATTCATCAATAATTAGCAAATTAATTTATTACAACTTTTGCACAGGGTTAATTATCAATCGAATTGACCTTTTTATCCTAGAATGATTCTTAATCATCGATCAACCATATGATCAGTCAAAATTTCTTTTAAGTGTGACCCTATAAGTTTAAACCTAAGCTGATAGTATAGAAATAATCTTCCTATACCGATCAAATGACCATCTAGCAATAATATCCGATGTCCGGATAGATCGAAAGATTGCAAAGCATCATGTAAGAACCTATTGGCATATGGTTACTGTATAATTCATTCTTTTGATCTAAATACTTAAGGTGACCTAGAATTTAACTGACAATCCTAATATGGTTAGCCACATTATATTTTAATTTTTCAAATCCATCACATGGATTATCCGATCGAGATTTTATTGAATTGAAACATACTGATATATTAACTCTTACTTATTTTAAGGGATCAATTCTATCTTGATTCATACACCGACTTCGTAAGTACTTGACTGTATCCAAAAATTTTCATCACTGAATTAAAAATTCAGATAGTTTGGCACCAAAGCGCAGTGAGTTACTTGCAAGTTACGTGGTGATCTTAGGTCAGAGAGACACTTATACCTATATCCTTCGTGAGCTACTCTTGACATAAAGTGCTCAGCAGTTGATCATGTTCAATAAGATGTACTCCTATATCTTACTTGCATGCCATGTCAGTATCTTCACACTCTTTAATTAAGAGGATAACCAACATATATAGCACACAACAACCTATACTTGATATAGCTATTATCCTAATAATAGTATATCATTTGATCGTGAACTTAAGATTTAAGGACTAAATGATATATCTTCCTATATCGAATCAAATAGTCCTAAGGACTTCATCACATAATAGGAGTTCAAAATAAAATATACACAATAATAAAAAAATTAAATAATATTTATTAATTTAATAATTCATATACAATTACAATATTAAGCTCAACCGTCAACAGACTGATGATTGATTTTGGAACATAATTTTCAAGAACTCCCACTTGGACTAAAACCAATCGGTACAATATTGTATACCCATCTTTGATTTATAGTCTTCAAACTCCTTGACACCAAGGGCTTTAGTAAGTGGGTCGGCCAGATTCTCCTTTCCGTCGATCTTCTGAAGCTCGATGTCCCTCGATCTATGATTTCTCAGACCAAGTGGTAGCAGCGTAGAATGTTCTTGGTCCGTTATGTGACTTCGGGTCCTTCACTTGAGCAATGGTGCCAGTGCTGTCGCAGTACAACAAGATGGGGCCATCAAGAGAGGGTGCCACTTCGAGCTTGTTGATGAACTTTCGTAACCATACAGCTTTCTTCGTAGCATCGGATGCCATGATATATTCAGCCTCGTAAGTAGAGTTGACCACAATGTGCTGCTTGAAACTCTTTCAGTAGATTGCTCCATCATTCAAGATATAAATATATCCTGACATGCTCTTGCTGTCATCATGATCTGACTGAAAACTAGAGTCTGTATACCCTACAAGTTTTAAGTCAGATTCTCCATAGATAAGCATTGGTCCTTAGTATTTCTTAAATACTTAAGGATGATCTTTACGATCTTTAGTGTTCTCATCTAGATCGGACTAGTATCTACTCACTACCTCTATGAGTATGCCATGTCCGATTATATACATGTCATGACGTACATAATAGATTCCACTGTTGAAGCATATAAAATTCTACTTATACGCTCTCTCTCTTGAGAATTGTGGACAATCACTCTTCGAGATAGAAATTCTTTGACTATCAGAAGATAGTCTTTCTTGAAATTCTCCATGCTGAACCTTTTCAGACAGTATCAATATACGTGGACTAGGATAATCTTAGCAATCTTTTAGATCTATCTCTATAGATCTTCATCCCAAGGATGAAGAATGCTTCTCCCAAGTCTTTCATGGAGAATTGTGATGACAATCAAATCTTTATTCTCTGAATGCAGGAATATCATTTTCGATTAACAGAATGTCATCCACATACCAAACAACAAATATTATACAAAGTTATTAACCCACTTGTATATGCAGAGTTTTTCTCCATTCTTAATGAAGCCATACGTTCTGATTACTTTATCAAAATGCATGTTCCAACTCCGAGATACCTGCTTAAGTCCATAAATGGATCTCTAAAGCTTGCACATCTTTGACTCATCTGTGGATATGAAACCTTCAGATTGTATCATATACACTTCTTCTTCCAGCTCTCTATTTAGAAAGGTTGTTTTCACATCCATTTGCCAGATTTCATAGTCCAGATGTGCTGCTATCGCAAGCATGATTCAAATGGACTTGAGCATTGCCACAGGAGAAAATGTCTCATCATAGTCAATACCATAATACTGACAGTAACCCTTGGCAACCACACAGGCTTTATTGGTCTTCACCTTCCTGTCTGTGCCCCTCTTCCTTTTGAAGATCCACTTACACCCTATAGGTTTTACTCCTTTAGGTGGATCAATCAATGTCCATACATTGTTGACCTTCATAGACTCTATTTCAGATTTCATGACTTCCAACCACTTATCAGAGTCAAACCTCTGCATCGCATCTATATAGGTGATCAAATTTTTATTGTTCTCATCGAGTTCAACTGGATCACCGTTTTAGACTAAAAAATCATAGTATCTATCCAGTTGATGCAGTACTCTATCAAATTTTTTTAAAGATTTTCTAAAATAGGTTTCAGATTTGATCTAATCAAGTTCGACACTATAGGTTTACTAGATTGTGTCGATTTTTCTACCGATCGAACTTCATCAAGTTCAATCTTTGAGACATTAGTTCCTTTTTCAAGGAACTCTTTTTTTAGAAAGACTACCCTATTGCTGATGAATACCTTCTATTCATCAGCATGGTAGAAGTAATACCCCTTGATCTCTTTGGGTACCCTATAAATAGACACTTGCTAGACCTAAGTCCAAGCTTGTCAGTTTTTAAATGTTTGACATAAATCGGACATCCCCAAATCCTAAAGTGAGAGAGTACTGGCTTATGTCTTGTCCACATCTCATGTGATGTTTTACCTATGGATTTACTTGAAACTTTATTTAAAATATAACAAGCTGACTCTAGTGCATATCCCCAAAAAGAGATCGACAGACTTACAAAGCCCATCATAGACTGAACTATGTCTAATAGAATTTGATTTCTCCTTTTCGATACACCGTTATGCTATGGTATTCTAGGAGGGGTCCATTGAGAGAGAATCTTATTCTCTCCTAAGTATGTCAGAAACTCACTGGAGAGGTATTCTTCTCCTCAATCGGACTGAAGAGTTCTAATACTCTTTTAATTTATTTTTCTACTTTATTACGGAATCGTTTGAACATTTCAAATGATTCTGACTTATGTGTCATTAAGTAGACGTGCCCATACCTCGATAGATCATCTATAAATGCAATGAAATAATAATATCCACCTCTGACACTGATATTCATCGGTCCACATACATCAATATATATCAGACCTAGAATTTTACTGGCTTGCTTACTTTTTGTAGTAAAAAGTGACTTGATCATTTTTTCAAGAAGATAGAACTCACAGGTTGGAAGTGATTCACAATTACTGACTTCGATGATTCTCTCTTATGTCAACCTATTTATTCTGTTCTTGTTAATATGACCTAACCTATAGTGCCAAAGATAGATATCGAAGATATCATTAATTCTAGAACTTATTGACGTGTAATTATACTAAATACCATTATTCAGCTATCCATTCATCACATTGACACCATTGATAATGATATTAAAATTATTTTTTTATTAAAATTTTATAACCGTACATGGCCAAGAGGCCTATAGAAATAATGATCAATAAAAAAAAAGACAAAAGTGACATTCACTAAGAATAATTACATTGAACTTGTTGGTGCAAAAATCTGCTTGCGCCGGAGAAGCTGGAGTCGGGGAAGCCGCGATCGCCGTCGGGACCTGCAAAGGAAGTCTAAACCGGAGGTGGGGTTGCTCCGGCAAGACCCTCCGACGCTCAAGTCAGTTCTCTGCCTCAACAAGAATGGAGTGCTCGAACGGAGAATTTGGCAGAGTTTTGAGATAAGGAATGAGTTTATAGAATAACGTATCTGGGTCCCCCTTTTATAGGCGGAGGAGGCAACGGATTGATGGCGACATTTATAACCGTCTGGTAGTGGGCTGCCCATGGTCAGGGGAATTTATTGCGAAGGGTAGTGGAGTAGACCCGTGGCTATTGTCATGGCCTGCCACGTAGAGCCTGTTGCAGGTAGTGGAGCGGCGTCCGTTGCCGCTAGTTGTCAGGAGTAGTGGAGTCGCGCCGCACCTGCCGCAGGGAGCGGAGCAGAATCGTGGCCGTTGACACAGCCTGTCAGAGAGTAATGGGTCTGTCGCAGGGGGTGATGGAGCCGTACGGAATCCACTACAGGAAGTGGAACAGGATCATGGTTGTTATTGGGACCTGCCAGGGGGTGCGGATCTATTGATTGAAGCTCGACAGCGGTCAGAGTCCGGCCTCTGTAGAGGTTCGGGAGGGGTCCTCCTTGCGGTTGGGGTCATGGGTGGAGCCCGGCTTCCGTGGGAGTCTGGGCGGAACCCTCTCGGAGCTGAAGTTGCAGGTGGAACCCGGCTCCTGTAGGAGTCCGGGCAGAGTCCTCTGCAAACAAAGTTAAAGGTGAAGTCCGGCTCCCGTAGGAGTCCGGACGGAGCTTACCAGCAGTTGATACTGAGAGCGGAGCTCGGCTCCCGTAGGAGTCCGGGCGGAGTCCTCTGCAAACAAAGTTAAAGGTAAAGTCCGGCTCCCGTAGGAGTCCGGACGGAGCTTACCAGCAGTTGATACTGAGAGCGGAGCCCGGCTCCCGTAGGAGTCCGGGCGGAGTCCTCTGCAAACAAAGTTAAAGGTGAAGTCCGGCTCTCGTAGGAGTCCGGACGGAGCTTACCAGCAGTTGATACTGAGAGTGGAGCCCGGCTCCCGTAGGAGTCCGGGCGGAGTCCTCTGCAAACAAAGTTAAAGGTGAAGTCCGGCTCCCGTAGGAGTCCGAACGGAGCTTACCAGCAGTTGATACTGAGAGCGGAGCCCGGCTCCCATAGGAGTCCGGGCGGAGTCCTCTGCAAACAAAGTTAAAGGTGAAGTCTGGCTCCCGTAGGAGTTCGGACGGAGCTTACCAGCAGTTGATACTGAGAGCGGAGCCTGGCTCCCGTAGGAGTCCAGGCGGAGTTCTCTTGAGGTCGAAGTTGTCGACGGAGTCCGGCTCCCGTAGGAGTCCGGACGAAGTCTGTCTGCAGTCGTTGGAGTCATCGGCGGGGCCCGGCTCTCGTAGGAGTCCGGGTGGAGCTGTCTTGTAGCTGAAGTTGTTGGTCGTCGAGGATGAAGTCCGGCTCCCGTGGGAGCCCGGGCGGAGATTTCTTTTGAGGTTGGCCTTGCTGGCGGAGCCGTTGATTCTGTGGAGGACTTCAGCTGGGGGTATTTTATACCCAACACCAGTCCCCCTACTTTCGAGTTTGAATTTCGAATGAAGGAAGTACAGAGAGATGGACACAGCCGAAGTCGCCCCTTCGAATCCTGCATACCGTCGTCCCTAGATATTTGGCATTTAATGTGTGTACGTCAGAGCCCGCTTTTCGGTGAAGATGACCTGAAGAGTCATTTCGGAACCCCAATCGGAACGCGATCCCAAGCACCGTGCCACAGGAATTTGTGAACGGTCAACCCTCGATAGCGATGAAGGGGATAAGCGCGACACATGGCACGCACCAGTTGGCCCAGGAATACCCGCCGCTATAACTGCGCTAGGATCCGTCGGCTATTTAAACCCCCTAGTCCTTTCATGGCTTCATCCTGGTGCCTTTCTTTCGCCTGAGAGCCTTGCTTCCCTCGCACCTGTCCTTGCCTTCCTCAGCCCCCCCCCCAATTCTTCTCTGAGGGTTCCTACGCCATGTCCTCTACCCCGGAGGCCATTCTTGAGGGGATGTCTAGGGCTTGGAGGAAGGTGAGGAGGAGAACGGCGGCCGGTGAGAATCTCCGTCGTTTTAAAGGGGGCTCAAGGAAGAATTCCTTCAACAACAGGGGTTTAATAACGGGGGCCATCGGTGAAGTTATTCTGCCTGCGAATTTCAGAGTAGCAAGGCGGGGTGATACCGGTCAAGAGGGCAGAGCTGTCGTCATAAGCTATAGCGGGATCCTTGATACCGTCGGGGCCGAGGGACCAGAGGCGGTCGGCGTCGTCGGTGGGGCAGTGGAACTTGTTGCGGGGACGGTGGAAGTAGCGCATGCCGACCTTGCCGGAGCATTTTGGGTGGCGGCTGTCGTGGAGCATTCAGAGATGAGGCACATCTCTGGCATCGCTACCGCTTCCAAGGTGACTCCGGTTCTTCTTGAAACAGGTCTTCGCTACTGCCGCCGTTGCCCTTACCGCCTCTGGGGATCTATCTCACCCTTTTCCTGCTGGGGTTGGGACTTCGGAGACAGAATGAGGCGAGATGGGGCGAGAGCTGTTACACGCACTGGAGAACGCGACTGAAAGGACAGAGATGGGAAGAGGAGTTTGCAGCTCGGAGCGGCCTCCGGTTCATCCTTCTCGAATCGTGTTTGTGAGGCTTGCGATGACGTGTATCTTCTTCTTCTTTTTTTCCTGACCCATCGGGTCCTGTAACGTATACTCTTGTTAAATGAAAAAGAGATTTTGTTACCTCGTCTGCATCTCGCATTAAATAGTTGTCTGTCGAACTTCTTCATTTTCCTCTCCTCTTTCTTCCTTCTCTTCTTCTTTTCTTTTTTCACGTCGTCTCGAGGTCATCGACGACCTCTTCTGTTCATGTGGGATTGTCATTTGTCGAGCTCCTTTTTGGCTTTTACGCCGTTCGAAGATACCCAATTGTCATTCCGTTGATGGTTGCAGGTTCGCTTGGGAGCTCTTCAGGCCCGAGGTCCTCTTAGGGCTTGAATTCGGGGATTCGAGCTTCCGTTGCCTTCGAGCACTGTTTGCTTTCCTTTTTTGCTTGGATTTTTTCTCTGCTAAAGTCGGAGCTAAGTTCGGCTCCCTTGGGAGTCCGAACGGAGAAGCCCTCCTGAAGTTGGAGTAGCCCGGCTCTCGTAGGAGTCAGGGCGAAGTCTTCCCACAATCAAAGTCATAGGCAAAGTCCGGCTTCCGTAGAAGTCCGGACAAGATTTATCGGCAGTTGCTGTTGTCAGCGGAGCCCGGCTCCCGTAGGAGTCCGGGCGGGGTTGTCCTGTAGTTGATGTTGGCGATTGGAGCCCGGCTCCCGTAGGAGTCCGGGCTGGGCTTACCATCGGTCGAAGTAGCTTAAGTTAGGGAAAGGTTTTCCTCTTGGGGGGTGCATATGGGCGTTGTAGGGCCTTCCCCCACCCAATCTAAAAGGATCGGGCCTTCAACTAGGGCGAGTGTTCTCCTCCTGTCCCTAACAGGGCTGTGGGGGCATATATGGGCGTTGTAAGGCCTCTCCCCCCATCCGGTCTAAAAGGAACCGGGCCTTCGACTTTGCTCAAGTTAGGACGAGGTTCTCCTCCTGTCCCTAACAGGGCTGTGGGGGCACATATGGGCGTTGTAAGGCCTCTCCCCCCATCCGGTCTAAAAGGAACCGGGCCTTCGACTTTGCTCAAGTTAGGGCGAGGTTCTCCTCCTGTCCCTAACAGGGCTGTGGGGGCACATATGGACGTTGTAAGGCCTCTCCCCCCATCCGGTCTAAAAGGAACCGGGCCTTCGACTTTGCTCAAGTTAGGGCGAGGTTCTCCTCCT
>NC_026001.2:40045583-40071801 GCF_000442705.2 Elaeis guineensis | reverse complement strand
GATCTGTTGATTGAAGCTCGGCAGCAGTCAGAGTCCGGCCTCTGTAGAGGTCCGGGAGGGGTCCTCCTTGCGGTTGGGGTCGTGGGTGGAGCCCGGCTTCCGTGGGAGTCCGGGCGGAACCCTCTCGGAGCTGAAGTTGCGGGTGGAACCCGGCTCCTGTAGGAGTCCGGGTGGAGTCCTCTGCAAACAAAGTTAAAGGTGAAGTCTGGCTCCCGTAGGAGTCTGGACGGAGCTTACCAGCAGTTGATACTGAGAGCGGAGCCCGGCTCCCGTAGGAGTCCGGGCAGAGTCCTCTGCAAACAAAGTTAAAGGTGAAGTCCGACTCCCGTAGGAGTCCGGACGGAGCTTACCAGCAGTTGATACTGAGAGCGGAGCCCGGCTCCCGTAGGAGTCCGGGCGGAGTCCTCTGCAAACAAAGTTAAAGGTGAAGTCCGGCTCCCGTAGGAGTCCGGACGGAGCTTACCAGCAGTTGATACTGAGAGCGGAGCCCGGCTCCCGTAGGAGTCTGGGCGGAGTCCTCTGCAAACAAAGTTAAAGGTGAAGTCCGGCTCCCGTAGGAGTCCGGATGGAGCTTACCAGCAGTTGATACTGAGAGCGGAGTCCGGCTCCCGTAGGAGTCCGGGCGGAGTCCTTTTGAGGTCGAAGTTGTCGGTGGAGTCCGGCTCCCGTAGGAGTCCGGACGAAGTCTGTCTGCAGTCGTTGGAGTCGTCGGTGGGGCCCGGCTCCCGTAGGAGTCCGGGCGGAGCTGTCTTGTAGCTGAAGTTGTTGGTCGTCGAGGATGAAGTCCGGCTCCCGTGGGAGCCCGGGCGAAGATTTTTTTTGAGGTTGGCCTTGCTGGCGGAGCCGTTGATTCTGTGGAGGACTTCGGCTGGGGGTATTTTATACCCAATAGAACTTAAATACAAGCTTAATAATCCCTAACACTAGAACTGAAACTGATCTTCCATCTCTAACAATGAGGAATCTTTCATCTTCTCCAAATCTCCTACTGACAGCAGACCCTAAAATGAATTGCAAATATTAAAAAGACTTTCGGTATTTAATACTCAGGTAGCAAAATTATAAATTGAGAAATTACAAGATGTTATCATATAATTACCTTGTCCAGCAACAACTTGCTTCTTTCTCGGCCTGTTTTGATCTAGGGAGGCAATGTATTGAGAATAATTCTTCTTCTAGTATCTCTGCTTCTTGTAGCAGAAGTATTCTGCCTAACTCTGGTCGGACTTGGGTTTCTTAGTCGACTGGGCTTGGGTGCCCTAAAACTTTGCATCCTTTTCTTATTCTTCTTATTCTTCTTTCTTTTTTTAAAGGGTCAACGTCCAGAAGAAGACCCTCCCACAACATTCATCTATTAGATGTATGTCCTAGAAACTAATATGGCTGACACATTGTAATAAATCTAGAACATAATTTTGTACTTAATATATTGATATGATCAATAAAAGGATAATTTTTTTTCATTTAAGTGTGATGTGTTCTTGAATCATCTATGAAATTAGCTTCGATACATATTCTCAAAGTGTTAAGAATTAGAGACATATATTTAATTCTAAATACTTCGTTCATAGGATCATCATGAGGATGATGATGGATTCAGATAGACTGGTGCACAAATTACTTTCTTTGAGAAAGATGAGTCTCTAGTCTACTGTGCAGAGATATAGAGCGATAAGTGCGGGTGGTTGTTAGAGAACAACTGACACTGAGTGTGACCATACGAGAGATCACTTGAATTTTTATTCGATCGTTAGTGATTATCTCGATGCTGTAGTTATGTGACTGATCTTTTGACTTAAGATGGTACTACTACTCATAGTGAGGCTACTGGAGTTTGACTGACACATAAATATGGGTCTCAATGAGCCCTTGTAGTGGATGTTGGCGATAATTGATCCACTATAAGAGTGGGGTGCACGTCAAGATAGGATCTATCGATCTTGATAGAGAGAAGTAGTTTTATGAAATTTGAGAGGCTAAGTTCAAGAGTCTGTGACCACGGTAGTATGATTGATGGAAAAAAGTTTTCATAGAAGTCATAATTGGACTTGAACTAATCAATCTATCATATGACTGATGTTGAGGTTTGACGATTTATCCATGACCTGCCATCTAGTCGAAACTCACGATAGAGAGACTAAATCACATGTTAACTACACCTAGATATTCATTTCAGTTCTACTGAGTTGCCATTACATACTGCTAGGTGTCACTGGTGGATTGTGAGAGCTCACTAGGATTATTCTGGATCGACAATCTTTACTGAGTTAGAGTAGAATTATTTCGATCTATTGAAAAGAGTTTCAATAATACGATGATAGAGATCATTGTATGTCTCACTACCAGATAGAATAGAACCTATGAGGTCACACAACAAAGAATTAGGCCTGGAATAAGTAATTAAGCTTATGAAGTGTCAATTGAGTTTAGAAAAACCCATTGGGTTCTTGGTAACCTTGCTAGCACATGGTTGGAACCAATTTATCTTTTTATTAGGATTACTTATTTGATAAGTTAATTCTAACTTAATTATCTGCTAATTATCTACATGAATAAGATTCATGAGACTTCAATTATTGAGTGTCTAAGGTTATGGATTACATAAATTAAGGGTGCAAGTCCCTTATGAATCTCCTTGATAGTTGTTATGGAGCGCCACTTTGATTTGATCAATTTAGGTGTGTCCATTAATTAGAGGGCCTTTGATTTCATATAGAGTGTCTCTTGGATGCAAAAGAGGGTGTCTAATTATGGGTCCAAGGGCTCCAATAGTTAGCACCTAATGGGCTTCCTAATATAAGTTGGATAACTTAAGTTAATAGGAATCTTAATGCAAGTAGGACTTGTATTATATAATTGAATATGATTCAATCCTTATGCTTATTTAAAGAGACCTCTTCTAAAGTTTCTAGAGCATCAAAACCAGTAGCCCCTCACACCCAAAGGCTCTACCCACGTCCTCTCTTCTTCTCCGTTTCTCTTATCTTGGGTGTTCTATACATCCCTTCCTTGGGATGCACGTCCTAAGGAGTTTCACACCCAGAGGAGTTTGGATACCTCTTTCTTACTGATTTCTATCATCTAGTAGCAGTACATAGTAAGAAAAAACTCTAAAGAAGAAGAGAAAAAAGATCAAGGAGAAAGATCAAGTGTTGATCGCGATCCAGGCTTCGTTCATATTCAGCAAGCTGAATTTT
The DNA here is from genome assembly GCF_000442705.2 of Elaeis guineensis. Lineage (NCBI taxonomy): Eukaryota > Viridiplantae > Streptophyta > Magnoliopsida > Arecales > Arecaceae > Elaeis > Elaeis guineensis. The sequence goes on along the minus strand of NC_026001.2, from coordinate 40,068,604 downwards.
AAAGAATCAAAAATCAAATTATAGAGGGCTGTTCCAGGCTGATCTCGAGTGGATACTCATAGAGGTCAGATATTTGTATAGCTAATAGAGAGCTTCATCTCTTTCAGATCCAATTTTGAAGAAAGAGATTGTGAAACAGGTATGTGATTTGATCACAATCTAAATTTCAATATATATCAATTTCAGCATATGAAATAGATCCATGTGGTTTTATATTTTTATGCATGAAAAATTAGATTAAAAGTATTTTAATCTTATTCTCCACTACAGTATTTAGAAAATAAAAGTTTTAAAACATATATGCATGCACCAAACCCAAAATTTCAATAATGTTATCAAAGCCACGAATTTTCATATGCTGAATTTTGACATACATATTTAAAAAAAAAATTAAAATCAATTTTTTCTTTGATACATTAGATGTATAGTTTGATTTTAGATTTAATATTACAACATATAGATGATATGTAATTGCATGCATAGATCTGAATTTTGATTTAGAAAGAGTTCTAGTCAATATTCATGGGATACATAGATGCATGCATAAAATTTGAAATTTTCTATGATCTGAATTTTGATGTATATATATGATATATGATTATATTTTTAGATCATAATTTTTTTTTAATCTAATCTATGATTAATATATAAGATATATGACATCATGTTAAGATCTGAAATTTTGTTTAAATCTGATTTTACATGCATATATATGATATATTTTGTATATTAAAATCTAAAAATTATTTTTATATTTTAAAATTTATTTTTATATAAAAAATTTAGATCTGAAATATGATTTTAGAATCTCAAATTAATATTTGTGCATGAGATTTTTATCATGAAAAAATAAAAAATTAGGTCATGTAATAGGATTACATCTAAGATTTTTGATTTGAGTCATATGGGTCTAATTCGATTAAGTAATTGGTCAAACCAAGTTAAGTGTTGAATTTAGTTAGATCAATTAAGTTAATGATCATACAATTATTATTGATCAAATCAATTGAGTCCCATATATAGAATCGATTAACCTAAGGACCTAATTTGGCTCGTTGGTTTGAGCCTGATTCGCTTGAGCTAACCAATTATGTTCAATCAACCTATTGGTGTCTAAGGTAAGTTAATAAGATATGATTATTTAATTAATTTTGTTATCCAACCTGATCAATTTATTGGTGTCTAAGGAATGCAACGGGGGGACCCCCACCGATCTCCACTTACCTAGCCAATTTGGAAGATTGGGTCTTGAATTAGGTTGCTTAGCAGTTTAGTTTAGCCCATGCCAGTTAGATCAGTCATATGATGACTGATTAGATGAGATTAAATCCAAATTTCTCCATAAATATTAAGTCCATAGGTCTTCCATCATGTAGATATGCGGGTGTGTTACCGACGTTGATTATTCTTGGCTAGTCACAGTGATACAATTGCATCAGGAACATGCAACCACTCTATTAGCAAAGAGTTACTCCAGGATAAAGATGGAGTTGGGCCCAATAACTGTTAGGTGAGGGACCCAATGACAGCTTTGCACCTACTTGTGAATGGTGGGTCGGGTTTAACTAAGAAGTATGGGCAATAACTGTTAGGTGAGCCCATATGACTTAGAGACCAAGTGGTTGCAACATGCTTAGTGAAGCATCTGGGCAAAAAGTTATCTATACATCAATGTGCATGTTACCAATAATTGTTAGGTGAGGTGCATGTGAAGGAAAAATCATCTTTTTCCTTGTAGGATCTTCTAAATTTCATCAAATCTGAGATGGAATAATTTAAAAAAAAATTATCTTATATTTATTTTAGATCTAAATCTTTAGATCTAATTTTATTATTGATATTAATTCTAAAATAAATCTAAAATCATGAGGAAATATTAAATACCTCAAGGGTAATCTGATTACCCTGTAGATGATCACAGCAAGCCTGAGGTTCTGATTTAGCCACGCAATCGTCTGACCTCTACTAGTATCCATTCAGACAGAACCTAGATTATCTTCTCCTGATGAATCTCTGCTCAAAAAATTAGAACTAAATCTGATTAGAAAGATCTTCAAAAGTCATCCTGAAGTTGGAACAGCAGCCTGTCGAAGAAGTCCTGCAGCCTTCCTGTTCAAGGCGTCACCATGCCTTAGACCTTTACCAGATGGACGTCCAACTCCTAGGATGTGAAGAGGGAAGGGAGAGCTATAGATGGAATGTGGAGAAGAGTAAAGGGGGTGGCAGCTTTGATGTGTTTGGCACAATCACATGAAACCCTAAGCGTAGATAGGGTTTATATAGACCCTACTGTGCTGCGCAGTGCCATATCATTCGACCAATCAAAAAATTTTATTTAATCCAAAAAAATTTTGATTGGTGGAGTGATATCATCTGATCATATTAGATAAGAACCCCATCCTCTCTCTAAGAGTTGGCACCAACATTGGATAAACACAAAGAAAGGTTGGCACCAACTAGTCCATGTTGATCAAGACTCTCCATCCTTATCCACTTGGGGCGCCCACTTAATCCAATTGGGCTCATGCCATAATCTGATTATGGCACCCAATTTAATATGAATTTGGCATGTGGACACTCCACAAAAATCCTCCAATGAGCTCTTACCAAGTGAACTGAGTTTAAGACCCATATGTCAACATTTGACAAATGTCCTAAAATAAAAATGGCAGGTAATAGGAATTAGCAGGTGTTGTCTTAAATTCATCTCATGAATTAAGACAAGACTTTTCTGAGTTGGACAAGCTTCATTTAGACTGAAAGAAACCTTCTCAAAATTTTCTAGATAAGTCAAATATATTTGGCTCAGTCGAGATAGAAAAGATTACACGAGGAGAAAGTTAGGCTCAATCGTGTGCTAGCACGATTTCTTTAAACCTAATTGGATCTAATCCAAATCAATTGGGCTAGTCCAATTAATGGCATCCAGATCTTAACCCTTTTAGTGTGACCTAGTTAAGTTCAATTCTGTATGGTAATGAGATATGTCATGATCTCATCATCGACATCATCGAAACTCTTTCGATGGATCAGAACTCTTCTGATTCAGACAATTAGAATGATCGATCATCAAGATCATTCTAATTGCTTCCAAAATCCACTAGTGATACCTAGCAATATATGTGGCAACCCATCAGAACTAAAGATGAATCTCTCGATGCAGCTATCTGTGTGATTGAGTTCCTCTATCATGAGTTTTGATTGAATTAGGGTTAAGGTGAACTCGTCAAACCCAACATCAGTCATATGAATCAATCGATCGATCTGAGTCCGATGTGAAACCTCAATGGAAAACTCTTTTCCATTATTTTACTCTGCCATGGCCATGGACTTAAGAACTTGATCTTTTCGATCATCATAGGACTACTCCTCTCATCTACCGAGGTTGATAGATCCCCTCTTGGTGTGACCTAGTTCCTACAATGATTATGCTACAGCCAACATACACCTCAGGATTTCAAATGGCTAGAAGATCGAGTTATGGTGTAGTCAAACTATAACACACTCAAAGTGAACTATCGATATACCTCAGATCAAAGAACTAGACACACAACTGCAGCATCGAGCTAGTCATCGATGAGAAGGTAGACTTCCTTATTACTACTCGATATGGTCACGCTTAGTACTCTCATTTTCAATGAATATCTGTACTCTCACTTCGGTGTCTCCACACGGTAGACTCAAGAAATATTTACCCTAAGAAAGTGATCGTATACCAACCTTTCAGATTAATCACCATCCCCATGATGATCCTATGGTCAGGAGCTGTTTATGAGTTAGTTATGTAAATTCATGCCTTAAATTTTCAACTCTTGAAAATATGAATTGACATTCCTACTAACTCAAAGGATGTATCACAGACACAATGTACATATTGTGATAGAAGAATAACCCATTTATTGATTTATAGTCAAAATTATAAATTTGCCCTTAGATTTGTACAGGAGTGTGTCAGTCATTCTAGCATCTAGGGCATACATCTAATAAACTCCCACTTGACCTAATGCCAATTGGTTACATATCTAAGTCCCATCTTCTCAAGGTAAGCTTCGATCTTTTGCTGGCCTAATGGCTTTGTCAGCGGGTCTGCCACATTGTCTGTGGAGTCGACTCTCTTAACCTCGATATAACCTTTTTTGAGGTAATCATGGATCAGATGGAATTGCCGCTCGATATGCTTGGACTTCTGATAAGACCTTGGCTCCTTAGCTAGGGCTATGGCACCATTATTATCACAGTAAAGAGGGATGGCATCCGATGACATCACTTCAAGGTCCGCGGCAAATTTTTGTACCAAAATACCTCCTTCGCAGCTTCTGATGCAGCAATATACTCTACCTCCATGGTGGAATCAGCAATCACCATCTGCTTGGAACTCTTCCAGCTAACTGCACAATCATTGCAAATGAACAGACTCCCAGATATCGACTTTCGATCATCTATATCAAACTTAAAATCTGAGTCTGTATATTCCTGAATCTGGAGTTCTTCATTCCCAAAGACTAGAAACATATCCTTAGTCCTTCTCAAGTACTTAAGGATACATTTCACAGAAGTCCAGTGCTCTTCGTCTGGATTCGACTTATATCTACTTGTGACACTCATAGCATGGGCTATATCAGGTCGTGTACATAGCATGACATACATGAGGCTCCCTATTGCCGAAGCATAAGGGATCTTGCTCATGGTTCAATCTCCTCAGGTGTGCTAGGGCACATCTTTTTGGAGAGATGAATGCCATGTCTAAAAGGTACTAAATCTCTTTTGGAGTTTTTCATGCTAAACCTTTTTAGCACCTCCTCTATGTACATCTTCTGTGAAAGTCCCAGCATCCTATTTGGTCTATCTCTATAGACCTTAATACCCAGTATAAAGGATGCCTCTCCTAGATCTTTTATAGAGAACTCCTTAGACAATCATACTTTGACTGAGGTCAACATAGGAAAGTCATTCCCAATTAGGAAGATGTCATCTACGTACAATACGAGGAAGACAACTGTGCTCCCACTGACCTTTTTGAACACACATGGTTCCTCCTCGTTCTTGATGAAACAAATATTTTGATTACATCATTGAAACAAGTATTCCAGCTCCGAGATGCTTGCTTAAGTCCATAAATGGATCTTTGCAGCTTGTAGACCTTGTGATCATCATCACTGGATGTGAAACCAAGTGACTGTTCATATAGATATCTTCCTCAAGATGTCCATTTAAGAACGTCGTTTTCACATCCATCTGCCATATTTCATAATCAAAATAGGCTGCAATAGCAAGCAATATGCGGATGAATTTTAGCATGGCTACGGCGAGAAGGTATCCTGATAGTCAATGCCTTCGCGCTGACTATAACCTTTCGCTACGAGCCTAGCCTTGAATATCTCTACATTCCCATCTGCACCTATCTTTTTCTTGAAGATCTATTTACACCCAATAGGTACAATACCTTCAGGTGGATCTACCAAGGTCCTGACTTGGTTTGAGTGCATCGAGTCAATTTCAGATCTCATTGCTCTAACCATTTCTTGGAGTTGATATCTAATATCGCCTTATCATAGATCTTGGGATCATCACTATGAGCCCCATTACCCTTGAGGAATATTTTCTCTATATCCTCTTGTATGGTACCTAAGTACCTTTCAAGAGGATGGAAAATCCTAGTCGATCTATGAGGTGGAAGAGGTTGTGTTAGGACTGGTTCTGATTGATTTGGTTCCTCAGATTCTTTAGCTCATTGCTCTTGGGAGACATTCTCCTTGAGTTTAATTATTCTTCCGATGCCACCATCTTGAATAAATTATTTTTCAAGAAAAATAGCATTTCGACTCATAATCACATTGTGATCTTTTGAAATATAAAAATAGTATCCTAATGACTCTTTAGGATATCCTATGAATCGAGCTCTAAAAGACCTGAACTCTAACTTGTCCGCCTGCTGTCTCTTGACATAAGTCGGACAACCCCAAATTTTGAGATGATTCAGACTTGGCTTCTTACCATGCCATATCTTATACGGTGTGGTAGGAACGGTTTTAGATGGAATCCTATTCAATACATATATTGCTGTCATGAGACAATATCACCTCCTCGATCTGATCGAAGAACCTTAATGGGCTTTTCTGTTTGTTTTTCTACCTCATGCTTGAATTTTTTAAACTTTTCAAAGGCTTCAGATTTGTGTTTCATTAAAAACACATATCCGTACCTAGACATATCATCGATAAAGATAATGAAGTAGACATAGTTGCCTCTAGCCGGCACATCAAATGGGTCGCACACATCTGTATGTACTAGGGCAAGTAGGTCTGTGGCCCTTTCTCCATGTCCAAAAAGGAGCTTGGTCATTTTGCCTGAAGGTATGATTCACAAACTGGATATGACTCGAAAGTCAACGGACTCAATAGCTCGGATTTCTTCAATTTGTTAACCCTATCTTCCGTTATATGACCTAGCCTTAGGTGCCACAGATACCTATCATTTAGACTATCTCTAGGCCTCTTAATTCCTATGACATTCACATTTTACTCAATATTAAATACAAATACATCAACATGTAGCTGATAGAGACCGTTAATAAGAAAACTATTTGCAACTTTATTATTTTCATAAAATATGTTACAATGGTCCTTATGAAAGCTAATCACATAGCCTTCTTGTGCTAAACATGAAACAGAAATCAAATTCCTGCTTGCTGCAGGCACATAATAACAATCTCTAAGAAATAAATCTAATCCTAATGATAATCACAGAGGGTAGGTTCCTCGCCACAGCAGCAACTCTTGCTTCGTTCTCGATGCATAGAATCATCTCTCCATCCCTCAGCCTCCTGCTCTCCTCAAGACCCTATATAGAAGTGCACAAATGAGCACTAGAACCAGAGTCAAGCACCCAACTGGATGCAGAAGAAATCATAAGATTAGATTCTAAAATGAGCATACCTCCAGAAGGACCATCCTTCTTGTTCTTCAGGGTGGCCAGGTACTAAGGACAGTTTCATTTCTAATGGCTGTCTGAATTGCAGTAGAAATATTTTTCTTTTTAGCAACCTTCCTTTTTGATTCTGTCTTCTTCTTCTTTCCATCCACCTTCTACTTCTTCGCAGACTTCTTTTTCTTTCCAAAAGATTTTTTCTTGAAAGAAGTCTGCTCCACAATAAGAACTGAGCCTTTTGAACCCTTCATAGAAAGCTCAGCCATAACCAACATGTTCATTAACTCGGCTAAGGTACATTGCATCTTATGCATATGAAGTTCATGATGAACTGACCATATGCATCGACAAGGACTGAAGGATTACATCAATCTAAAAATTCTTGTCTAAGATGATATCGAGCTTCTTAAGCTCCTCAAGATCCTTGATCATTGTCAAACAATGATCTTGGACTGACTGCCCATCACGCATTTTAGCCTTAAAAAGTCTTTGACAGACTTGATCCTTGGCTACGCGACTTTGTTCACCAAACAACTCTTGTAGGTGAGCCAATATTTGGCGGGTAGTCATAATATTCTCATGTTAGTGCTGCAAGTCATCAGACATTGCACCCAACATGTAGTACCTTGCTTTATTATCATCATCCGTCCATTTTCCAGAGATGCTCTCTATTCAGCAGTCGGACGTGCTGGCATGGCAGGTGGGTCCTGGTCCAAGACATGGGTCAATTTTTCAAACTCAGAACAATTCTGTAGTTCCTTAATCAGTCTTTGAAATTGGATCTAGTCAATCTGTGGGTGTCTATATTTTGGTCAGAGGGTTGGACGCAGACATGTTTCCTATAGAGAGTCAAAAGTTTCTAGTTAGATTTTGTAATCAAACTTAACCAATTTATTTAGGAGTTTCATTTTTAAACAAATTAGGCTCCCATTATTTTCTCAGATCCCTACACTCCCTAGATAGAGATATGAAAATCTCCATGATCAGTGATTTCTAGTGGGTGGTGCGGTCTCACTGACTGGCTCATCACCTCACCTAACAGTTATTGATGATGGGTCAATCGATGAGTGGACAACTCTTGTCCAATGATTCTCTAATCATGGTACACCCAAAATTTGATCTCTAATTCATTAAACTCACCATGCCCGAATATTACTCCAATCCTTAGTTAAGTCAAACCCACCATTTGCACGAACTAGATTCCTGATTGGGTCCCTCACCGTATCCAAAATATTAAGCCCAATCCATCCTCTAATTCATAGCATCCAATGCCTAATGGACATGGTTGCATCTTTTCGGTGCAACTGAGTCACTGTATCCAGTCGAGAATAATCAACCCCAGGAAGGGCTTGCACATCCACAATGGTGGAAGACCTAGACTTAATATTTTTTTAGGAAGATTTGATTTAGGTCTCTTTAAACTTGGCTTGACATGGTCATAACTGTTGGGTATAAAATACCCCCCCCCCCCGCCGAAGCTTGTAAAGGACGATCCTTCCTGCGCTCTTCCGGCTCCCGACCTTGTGCGTGGCATCTCTCGAACCTCCTCGATCGTCCGGACTTCTCTGACAATGAACTTCTGCATTCGTCCATCGGGCCACCCGAAGGCCCTCTGGGGCTCACTGTCAGCCAACCTTCTACAGCAACCAACTATCCCCGAACTTCTTTCAGACTTCGTCAGCATCCGAGCTTCCCCGACAATGAGAGTTCTACAGTAACCAAACTCCACCCGAGTTTTTGCGGTGGTCGACCACCCCCAAATCCTAATCAGGCTCCCGCGAGAGCCGCTGTCTACCCCAAACATCTACTGTAAGCAAATTCCATTCGAGCCTCTACTATGAACAAAATTTTTTCGAGCTTCTATTACAGGTAAACCTCAGCCGAGCTACTTCGTAGCAAGGAGACTCCAGACAAACTTCTACAACGGGATACTACTCCGATTTTTCATGACAACTGGTCCTCGCCCGAGCTCCTACAAAAACGGCCCCCTTTCGACCTCTTGCGAGAATCGGATCCCATCCGAACTTCTCTAGCGGATGGATTCTAGATGAGCTTCTATGATGGATGAGCTCCAGCAGCTGGGTCCCTGCGATGGCTGATCGCCCCTGATATCTGTCGAGCCTCCCCAGTACTATCCAAAGTCCATCACCGACCGACCTCCTACCATGCTCCCTATAAAATCAGGCTTCTCCAGCGGACGATCTTCGGATGAGCCTCCACATCAGATAAATCCCAGACGGACTTTCCTAGCGATTGGACTTTTCCGGACTCCACCAATAGAAAATCTCCATCCGAGCTCCTGCGGCAGGTGACTCCCACCTGAAATGCCAGCGACCTCAGAACATCAAACCAATTGAGAACTGCAAGTAAGCTTGACAAGGATGATGAAGGTAAAAGCGTAGACTTAAAATACTACAGAGGTATGATTGGCTCATTATTATATCTAACTGCAAGTAGGCCTGATATCATGTTTAGTGTTTGCTTATGTGCAAGACATCAATCTAATCCTAAGGAATCTCATTTGAATGCTGTTAAAAGAATCCTTAGATACTTAAATGGTACACAAACTATAGGGTTATGGTACTCTAAGGACTCACAAATTAATTTGTTAGGATATTCTGATGCTGATTTTGCTGGATGTAAATTAGATAGAAAAAGCACAAGTGGAACTTGCCAATTTCTTGGAGTTAACCTAATCTCATGGTTTAGCAAGAAACAAAATTCGGTGGCACTGTCTACGGCTGAGGCCGAATACATTGCAGCCGGAAGTTGTTGTGCTCAAATCTTGTGGATTAAGCAACAACTCGAAGATTTTGGAATCAAACTTAATGAAACACCAATAAAATGTGATAATACAAGTGCTATAAATCTATCTAAAAATCCAATACAACATTCAAGATCTAAACATATTGAGATAAGACATCATTTTATAAGAGAACATGTTCAAAACAAAAATATAATTCTTGAATATGTTTGCACTGAAAATCAATTAGCTGATATCTTTACAAAGGCCCTTAGTGAGGAAAGATTCTGTGAAATTAGGAGAAATCTAGGAATTCTAGATCCATTTATCTGAAATTTCTCAATTTCCAAAGAATAGATGTCAAAAACTCTTAGAGCTCAATTTTCAACATCTATCCTGATTCCAAAAGCTTAGTTTTATCACTCTAAAAACTTATCATTGAGCAAAATTCTTTCTCCCAAAATTTTGAATTTTTCTGGAATTTATTTGTATTTTTCCTGATTTTCTGAACTTCATGAGTCGACCCCCATGAGTCGACTCAATGGCAAACTTGTAAATCCCACCAACTTCCATCGGGTTCATTGTTTTTAAAACGGGAAACCTTGTTTATGAGACGACTCATCTTCTCGTCGTCTTCCTTCCGAAAGCCGTCCTCTCCAAACTTCTGTTTTGCTCCAAATCCAAAGATTAATTTCGAGGCAATTCTCCCTCCTTCTCTCCACCAAAAATCGCCTCCTTGAAAAGGATTTTTCTGTGCTTTCTCGCAGTGTTAGGCGCGGGTGGAACGTGCCCTAGAACTTCACCGTTCATTCAAAATCCACTTCTTTTCTCCACCAAAATTCTTCTTTACTCTTTAGTGATCCCTCCTCCACTGAATTCAAGTCTTCTTGTCTGCTACCTTATTGGATATGGCTCCAAAGATGAAACTTCCCCAAAGAAGGAAATCAATCCGAGAGCCTGAGGAAATTGTCCGAAAGAAAAGGCATGCTCAGTCTTCCACTGTTCCCAATCCAGTTTCAGTACCTGCTCAAGGTCCCTCTCAACCCTCCATAAGCCCCAGTGTAAATCTTCTTTCTGATAGAAAAGTAGAAACCGAGAAAAATATAGATTTTCGGTTCTTTGAGAAAGAAGGCTTTACTTTTGCTACCAAGATCAAAAATCAAGGATGGGAACTTTATTGCTCTCTTAAGGAAGTCACCTATGTTGATCTAGTCAGAGAGTTCTACCAGAACCTAAATTATGGAAACGGATCTGTGACTTCAACTGTAAAGGGGATTGACATCTGTTTGGATTCTAGGATATTGGGAGAGATACTTCAGTTGCCTAGTGAAGGATACTCATATATGGAACTCCCAATTAAAGAAGAAGGGATCAGAATTATCTTAGGAGAAGATTTTTCAGGAAGTTTAAACAAATTGGAAGCAAAGCTACTGTCCATTGAGATGAGGGTCCTGCATCAGATTGTGACAAAACTATTCTTTCCTAGGAGTGGTAGACATGACTTACTATCTGGCAGAGATGTATGTGTCATGTTTCATATCATCACTCAGACCCCCCTAAACCTCCCTACACTTATGATAGAGGCCATGAGAGAAACTTTGAACAGATCCAAGGCACACTTGCCTTATGGTATGGCCCTTACTAGAGTTTTTAGGAGGTTTGGAGTTAGCTGTGAGGGGGAGACACCTACCAAGCTCTCACATGTGGACACTTTCAACCAACACAGCCTACACCGAATGGGAATTACAAAGACTGTTGGTGGTTGGATCAAGGGCTCTGAAGAAAGAGCTGAGGAGAGAGCTGAGGAAAGAGCTGAAGACAGAACTGAAGGCAGAGTAGAAGAAGAAGGTCCATCTTCTCCTGTACATGATTTCAGGGCAGCTTCACCAGATACCCAGTTCATTCATGATACTGAGGCTGGCCCTTCTGAGTTTACTAGGATGCCCACACCAGTGTATCAGCCAGAGAGCAGAGCACCTCCATCAGAGTTCAGACTGGCTGATGATCAGATCGAGCATATATCTCAGCGTGTGGCTTCTTTGTTGTCTAGCCAGTGGAGTAGTACTTCTTTTGCACCTGGAGCTACTTCTTCTGATCAGACCATTACTCCCCACATCTCCACTATATTTCAGATGATTTCAGATCAGTCCGTCAGGATACAGCAGCTTGAGGATACAGTCTGGAGACTTACTGGCAGAGTTCTTGACTTGCAGGGGCAAGTCCTTGCATTGGCCCATCCCCAGCCACAGGAGTCTACCATTGAGGTCACAGACCTCACTGCAGAGGCTGGCAGGCTCAGAGGAGCACTAGAAGGTGGATATGAGCTACTGAGGAAAGAGATCAGAGGATCGAGTGAGCATGCTACCACCCAGTTCACTGCTCTACTTCAATCTGTTTCCAGAGCACTGAACGTACTTGATTCTATCAGACTCATGATATCAGCCCTAGTATCTCAGCATTCTCAGCCACCTAGTTCATCTCGTTCTCCTGCTCGTGCCATCACCTCCACTCGTGGCAGAGGCAGACGGGGTAGAGGACGCACTTCTGATCCATCATCTCCTCACTCTATATCTGATGACTCTGATCATTGACTTATCTAGATCTTAGGAGTTAGTATCTTGTTCTAGGATCTATACCTTGGGGCCATGTATTGACATTTAGCTGGTTGAATTCTATGTATTGAAACAATTATGATTTTAATGGAATCATCTTTTACCTATATTTCTACCTCTTTGTAATGATTATATTTTGGTTATATTTCAATCTCTGATACATCTGTTGAAATATTATCTTCTACTTATTGTTGTTTGCTATTGATAATTGCTATATTAAGGGGGAGCAAACATCTGTGAAAAACTCTAAAGAGGAAGAAATTAAAGAATATTTTCAGAAAAGGAAAAGAAAGAGTTAACTATGTTTGATGATGTCAAAAAGGGGGAGAAATTAAAATTAAACAAAAATTGAAATTAGACAAAAAGCAAAACCCTAAATTATGAGAAAAAGGAGGAGAAATTAAATTAAAATAAATATTGAAGAAATTAAACAAATATTGGAGAAATTAGACAAAAACAAGCATTGAAAGATTAAACAAAACTTTGAGAAATTTTGGTATCGAAATTTGGTATCAGATAGAGAAATTTGGTATCAGACAGAACTTTAATCCATCAAAAGCAAAATCATGAGTACAATGCAAATAAGTATTTTTTATATATATGCTCTGATATTCAAACTTGCTTTTGAAATCTTACTCACCTTGAGACATCAATAAGAAATTTGTTTTACTCTGATACATCCTACAATTTCTTTCAACTTGATCTGATACATGATAACATTTGATCCGATACAGTGTGAAGGTTTCTCTAAAATATTATAACATTTGCTCTGATACTGTATGAAATTTTCTCTGATACATTAAAAATTTTCTTGCTCTGATATATTATAAAATCTTTTCTGATATCATTGTAAAAATTATTTTTGCTCTGATACATAGAAAAAGTTATTTATCTTCTCTTGCTCTGAAATATCTTGAACTCAAAATGATCTAATACCCTTTTCAAATCCTTAAGAAAATGGACAAACTATTTTTGCATTTATATTACATGCCAAAAGAATCATACTCTTTTCAAGCATATACACCTATAATGGATTCTTTTGAAATTAATGCATTAACATAAATATTTTTGTTCATATGTTTTGTCATCATCAAAAAGGGGGAGATTGTTGCTCCTAGATTGATTTTGATGATTACAAAGCAGATTGAAGGGATACAAATATTTTAAATTGAAAAAGGGTTTATGCTCTTCAAGGGCAAAATCGTAATTTTGCTAAAATCCTGATTTGATAGTATCATTTGGTAGAACAAAAGATTTGTGATCCAATGGTGAAAATTTCATTGATTTTGGACTTGTATTTTGAAAGTTATGCATGTTTGAAAATCATGAGTCGACCCCTGCGACGGAAAATGTCAGCAACGGCTATTTTTTTGCCCGTTTTAATTGCCATTTATGCTTCCTAAAAATCCTCTAACGGCTCTTTATCTGCCTAAATTATTTTCTCTTGCTTCTAATGCTACAAAATGCTTTAAATGATGAAAGAAATTGCAGATTAAATAGCGGATCAAACGTGAAATCAAATGAGAAGAGAAAAGAGAGGAAAAAGAGAAGAACAGAAGAGAGGATCCGAAATTTGCAAGAAAAAGCCTGAGATCAACGAAATATCCATAGAGAAAAAGAGAGAGGATCCACAATATACCAGAGAGATTGTGAAAGAGAAAAGGAAGATCTTTCAAGGAGAGAATTCTTCACGCCTATCGTTTCAACCTTGATCTAGAGATCGTTCAAAGCTTTCAAGAGATCTTCAATCAACAATCAACCTCTTCTCAAGCGTTCAACCGTTCATTCATCTTGAGAAAATCTGAAAAAGGGGTTCTTCATTTGAGTAAAGCTTTTATTGTTATATTTGCTCATTTAAGGAGCTGTTATTGTATTCATCTGTGCTCTAAATATTCTTACTCTTTGTGAGTTTTTGCTCTTGTTTTTGGAGGATTTCCAAAACAAGGAAAGGTTGATCCGAACCTGAAATCGGAGTGTTTTGGGTTGGCTTGTACCCGGGAAACAAGTGATCTAGCTTGGGATAGCTAGGGTCGGAGTTTCCGACGTCTTGTATTCTAGCTTGGGATAGCTAGTGTCGGAGTTTCCGACGTTTTGTATTCGGGTTGAATACAAAGGATAGTGGATTAAAATTCCCAAGTGGGATCTTGGGGAGTGGACGTAGGTGCAAGGTTAGCACCGAACCACTATAAATCCTTGTGTTTGTGGTGTGCTTTATCGCTTTATCTTATTTCTTTATTATATCCTTGCAATACTGCTTTAGTTAACTAATATTGATTTAAAGCCATTGTTTTGTTCTTCATAAGTTATCTGTTGGGCTTAAAATTTTTAGAAACCCAATTCACCCCCCCTCTTGGGTTGCATAGCTGGGCAACAAGTGGTATCAGAGCCAGTGCTCTAGCCCTTCTTTGATCTAACAATCAAAGAGCCAAAGATCTATGGCAACCCATGTTGGAACTTCTCTAGCTGAGGGGCAATCAACAAACCGACCTCCACTTTTCAATGGGTCTAATTACACCTATTGGAAAGCTCGGATGAAGATTTTCATACAAGCACTCGACTATGATATGTGGAGTATCATAGTGAATGGTCCTCACACACCCACCAAAATTATAGATGGTGAGGAGTCAACCAAACCCGAGAAAGAATGGGATGAGGTTGACAAGAAATTGGCACAATTAAATGCCAAAGCTATGAATGTTCTTTATTGTGCACTAGATGCTAGTGAATTTAATCGCATTTCTACTTGTGCATCTGCTAAAGAAATATGGAATAGGTTAGAAGTCACCCATGAGGGAACAAATCAAGTAAAAGAGTCTAAAATAAACATGCTTGTACATAAATATGAATTGTTCAAAATAGAGCATGATGAGTCCATAACTGCTATGTTTACTCGTTTTACTGATATAATCAATGGTTTAAAGAGTCTTGGCAAATCTTATACTAACAGTGAACTTGTAAGGAAGATTCTCAGGTCACTGCCAAGAACTTGGGAAGCCAAGGTGACTGCCATCCAAGAAGCAAAGGACTTGAATACTCTACCTCTAGAAGAGCTTCTTGGATCCTTGATGACTCATGAACTTAGCATGATGCAACATCAAGCGGATGAAATCAAAAAGAAAAGAACCATTGCCCTCAAATCCACAACTTCACCTGATTATGAAACAGATGACTCTGAAGATGAAGATCAGGATGAGGAGATGGCTCTCATCACCCGGAAATTCAAGAAGTTTCTAAGAAAAAGGAAACAGGGGATGAGAAAGAAATTTACAAAAGGGGATCAAAGCATAGAAAAGAAGAAAGATCAAACCCCTATATGCTACGAGTGCAAGAAGCCAGGACATTTCAGATCCGAATGTCCTCAATTGAAGAAAGGTCCAAAGAAATTCAAAAAGAAGGCAATGATGGCGACCTGGAGTGCGAGTGATGACTCAAGCTCCGACGAGGAAACCTCAACCGAACAAGCCAATCTGTGCCTGATGGCACATGAAAATGAGGTAACTTCTGAATCCACTAGTGAATTTACTTTTGAAGAATTGCATGAAGCTTTCTATGATTCAATTGATGAATTAAAGAAACTAGGGAAGAAAAACAAAGAGCTGAAATTGGAAAATCAGTCCTTAGTGAAACAAGCTGAAATTCTTTCAATTGAAAAATTCACATTGATTCAAGAAAATCAAAACTTTAAGGATGAAATTAACAGGCTGAAATCTATAGTAGATAAGTTCACCTTAAGTTCAAACAAGCTAAATATGATCCTTGATAATCAGAAAGCTATATATGATAAGGCTGGACTTGGTTATAAACCCCTGAAGAAACAAAAATTTTTGAAGGATATTTATGCAAATTATTCAAGCAAAAAGCCTACAAATATTACTTGTTTTAAATGTGGAAGAATAGGACATAAATCATACACATGTCTTATTAACAAATATGCAAACACAAAGAAAATATGGGTTCCAAAAGGAACCATTCTGACTAACCTGAAAGGACCCAAGAAAGCTTGGGTACCTAAGACAGAAACTTGATCTGTGCTTGCAGGTGTGTCTAGCATCTCAAGAAGGAAACAGGAAATGGTATCTTGACAGCGGATGCTCGAGACACATGACTGGTGATGAATCACAATTCATCACGCTTGATGCTAAGGATGGAGGGATGGTCACCTTTGGAGATAATGGCAAAGGAAAGATCATCGGGATAGGTAACATTGGTATCACTCCCTCCAAATACATTGAGAATGTTTTACTTGTTAAAGGTTTAAAGCATAACTTACTTAGCATTAGTCAATTCTGTGATAAAGGGTATAAAGTAAGTTTTGAATCATCTGTATGCATTGTGACGAGTCCTATTAACGATGGCATTAAATTTATAGGACATAGGCATGGAAATGTTTATATGGTAGACTTGAATGATTTAACTAAATTAGACATGCAATGCCTAGTTTCCTTAAATGCTAAAATAAATGAGACTAGTTGGCTGTGGCATCGTAGACTTGCACATATTAGCATGCATTCTCTTTCAAAATTAATCAAAAAGGATTTAGTTCTCGGTTTGCCAAAATTAAATTTTGAAAAGGATAGAATTTGTGATGCATGCCAATTAGGTAAACAAACTAGAATATCATTTAAATCCAAAAATACTATTTCAACTTCTAGACCTTTAGAGCTCTTACATATGGATTTATTTGGACCAACTAAAACCACTAGTCTAGGAGGAAAATGATATGGATTTGTAATAATTGATGATTACTCTCGTTTTACTTGGGTTTTCTTTTTAGCTCACAAAAATGAAACTTTTCAAATTTTCACGAAATTTCATCGAAAAGTCACTAATGAAAAAGGGTTTTCAATTCAAAATATTAGAAGTGATCATGGAACAGAATTTGAAAATCATGACTTTGAAAATTTTTGTGATGAAAATGGAATTGGCCACAACTTCTCTGCTCCTAGGACACCCCAATAAAATGGGGTAGTTGAAAGGAAAAATAGAACCTTAGAAGAAATGGCCCGTACCATGCTCTGTGAAAGCAACCTTCCAAAATATTTTTGGGCGGAAGCTATTAACACAGCATGTTACATTTTAAATCATGCTTTAATAAGACAATTTTTAAAGAAAACCCCTATGAACTTTGGAAAGGAAGAAAACCAAATATTGCCTATTTTCATGTTTTTGGTTGCCGATGTTTTGTATTAAATAATGGCAAAGAAAAACTTGGTAAATTTGATGCAAAATCAGATGAAGCAATCCTTCTAGGTTACTCCTCCACTAGTAAAGCATTTAGAGTGTTCAACAAAAGAACCTTAGTAGTTGAGGAGTCCATACATGTTGTCTTTGATGAATCTAACGATCTTCCTTCAAGGAAGAATAAGGGTGTTGATGATGCAGATCCACTAATAGAAGGTATGAAGGAGATCACTCTAAAAGATTCAGCAACTCCAGAAGACAAGGATCAAGAAGATGAACAAAATGAGAAAGGTGAAGAAATTCAAGAACAACCTCAAGGTACAAATGACTTACCCAAGGAATGGAGGTATGTTCACAACCACCCTAAGGAATTAATTATCGGAGATCCTATGCATGGGGTAAAAACACGTTCTTCACTTAGAGATGTACTTAATCATTGTGCTTTTGTATCTCAACTTGAACCTAAAACTTTTGAAGAAGCTGAAAATGATCATAACTGGATTAATGCTATGCAAGAAGAACTCAGTCAATTTGAAAGAAATAATGTTTGGACCTTAGTGAAAAGACCTAAAGATTATTCAATAATTGGCACAAAATGGGTCTTTAGAAACAAATTAGATGAGCATGGAAATGTAATTAGAAATAAAGCAAGACTGGTTGCTAAGGGATATAATCAAGAAGAAGGAATTGATTTTGATGAAACCTTTGCACCTGTTGCTAGATTAGAAGCCATTAGACTTCTACTTGCTTATGCTTGCTTTATGAAATTCAAACTATTTCAAATGGATGTTAAAAGTGCATTTTTAAATGGATATATTTCTGAAGAAGTATATGTAGAACAACCCCTGGATTTGAAAATCATGCTTTCCCAATCATGTCTTTAGATTAAATAAAGCTTTATATGGTCTAAAACAAGCACCTAGAGCATGGTATGAAAGGCTAAGCAAATTTCTACTAAATAATGGTTTCTCAAGAGGCAATGTGGATACAACTCTATTTATTAAAAGAAACCAAAATGATATGCTAATTATACAAATTTATGTTGATGACATAATTTTTGGGTCTACTAATGAATCCCTTTGTCAAGACTTTGCTAAGCTTATGCAGGGAGAGTTCGAGATGAGCATGATGGGAGAACTCACCTTCTTCCTCGGACTCCAAATCAAACAATCAAAAGAGGGAATCTCCATCACCCAAAGCAAGTACACCCAGGAACTACTCAAAAGATTTGGAATGGAGAACTGCAAACCTATTGGCACACCAATGAGTCCCTCAAGTAAGCTTGACAAGGATGATGAAGGTAAAAGCGTAGACTTAAAATACTATAGAGGTATGATTGGCTCATTATTATATTTAACTGCAAGTAGGCCTGATATCATGTTTAGTGTTTGCTTATGTGCAAGATATCAATCTAATCCTAAGGAATCTCATTTGAATGCTGTTAAAAGAATCCTTAGATACTTAAATGGTACACAAACTATAGGGTTATGGTACTCTAAGGACTCACAAATTAATTTGTTAGGATATTCTGATGCTGATTTGCTGGATGTAAATTAGATAGAAAAGCACAAGTGGAACTTGCCAATTTCTTGGAGTTAACCTAATCTCATGGTTTAGCAAGAAACAAAATTCGGTGGCACTGTCTACGCTGAGGCGAATACATTGCAGCCGGAAGTTGTTGTGCTCAAATCTTGTGGATTAAGCAACAACTCGAAGATTTTGGAATCAAACTTAATGAAACACCAATAAAATGTGATAATACAAGTGCTATAAATCTATCTAAAAATCCAATACAACATCAAGATCTAAACATATTGAGATAAGACATCATTTTATAAGAGAACATGTTCAAAACAAAAATATAATTCTTGAATATGTTTGCACTGAAAATAATTAGCTGATATCTTTACAAAGGCCCTTAGTGAGGAAAGATTCTGTGAAATTAGGAGAAATCTAGGAATTCTAGATCCATTATCTGAAATTTCTCAATTTCCAAAGAATAGATGTCAAAAACTCTTAGAGCTCAATTTTCAACATCTATCCTGGTTCCAAAGCTAGTTTTATCACTCTAAAAACTTATCATTGAGCAAAATTCTTTCTCCCAAAATTTTGAATTTTTCTGGAATTTATTTGTATTTTTCCTGATTTTCTGAACTTCATGAGTCGACCCCATGAGTCGACTCAATGGCAAACTTGTAAATCCCACCAACTTCCATCGGGTTCATTGTTTTTAAAACGGGAAACCTATTTATGAGACGACTCATCTTCTCGTCGTCTTCCTTCCGAAAGCCGTCCTCTCCAACTCTGTTTTGCTCCAAATCCAAAGATTAATTCGAGGCAATTCTCCTCCTTCTCTCCACCAAAAATCGCCTCCTTGAAAAGGATTTTTCTGTGCTTTCTCGCAGTGTTAGGCGCGGGTGGAACGTGCCCTAGAACTTCACCGTTCATTCAAAATCCACTTCTTTTCTCCACAAAATTCTTTTTTACTCTTTAGTGATCCCTCCTCCACTGAATTCAAGTCTTCTTGTCTGCTACCTTATTGGATATGGCTCCAAAAGATGAAACTTCCCCAAAGAAGGAAATCATCCGAGAGCCTGAGGAAATTGTCCGAAAGAAAAGGCATGCCTCAGTCTTTCACTGTTCCCAATCCAGTTTCAGTACCTGCTCAAGGTCCCTCTCAACCCTCCATAAGCCCCAGTGTAAATCTTCTTCTGATAGAAAAGTAGAAACCGAGAAAAAATATAGATTTTCGGTTCTTTGAGAAAGAAGGCTTTACTTTTGCTACCAAGATCAAAATCAAGGATGGGAACTTTATTGCTCTCTTAAGGAAGTCACCTATGTTGATCTAGTCAGAGAGTTCTACCAGAACCTAAATTATGGAAACGGATCTGTGACTTCAACTGTAAAGGGGATTGACATCTGTTTGGATTCTAGGATATTGGGAGAGATACTTCAGTTGCCTAGTGAAGGATACTCATATATGGAACTCCAATTAAAGAAGAAGGGATCAGAATTATCTTAGGAGAAGATTTTTCAGGAAGTTTAAACAAATTGGAAGCAAAGCTACTGTCCATTGAGATGAGGGTCCTGCATCAGATTGTGACAAAACTATTCTTTCCTAGGAGTGGTAGACATGACTTACTATCTGGCAGAGATGTATGTGTCATGTTTCATATCATCACTCAGACCCCCCTAAACCTCCCTACACTTATGATAGAGGCTATGAGAGAAACTTTGAACAGATCCAAGGCACACTTGCCTTATGGTATGGCCCTTACTAGAGTTTTTAGGAGGTTTGGAGTTAGCTGTGAGGGGAGACACCTACCAAGCTCTCACATGTGGACATTTCAACCAACACAGCCTACACCGAATGGGGAATTACAAAGACTGTTGGTGGTTGGATCAAGGGCTCTGAAGAAAGAGCTGAGGAGAGAGCTGAGGAAAGAGCTGAAGACAGAACTGAAGGCAGAGTAGAAGAAGAAGGTCATCTCTCCTGTACATGATTCAGGGCAGCTTCACCAGATACCCAGTTCATTCATGATACTGAGGCTGGCCCTTCTGAGTTTACTAGGATGCCCACACCAGTGTATCAGCCAGAGAGCAGAGGCACCTCCATCAGAGTTCAGACTGGCTGATGATCAGATCGAGCATATATCTCAGCGTGTGGCTTCTTTGTTGTCTAGCCAGTGGAGTAGTACTTCTTTTGCACCTGGAGCTACTTCTTCTGATCAGACCATTACTCCCACATCTCCACTATATTTCAGATGATTTCAGATCAGTCCGTCAGGATACAGCAGCTTGAGGATACAGTCTGGAGACTTACTGGCAGAGTTCTTGACTTGCAGGGGCAAGTCCTTGCATTGGCCCATCCCCAGCCACAGGAGTCTACCATTGAGGTCACAGACCTCACTGCAGAGGCTGGCAGGCTCAGAGGACACTAGAAGGTGGATATGAGCCTACTGAGGAAAGAGATCAGAGGATCGAGTGAGCATGCACCACCCAGTTCACTGCTCTACTTCAATCTGTTTCCAGAGCACTGAACGTACTTGATTCTATCAGACTCATGGATATCAGCCCTAAGTATCTCAGCATTCTCAGCCACCTAGTTCATCTCGTTCTCCTGCTCGTGCCATCACCTCCACTCGTGGCAGAGGCAGACGGGGTAAGAGGAGCACTTCTGATCCATCATCCTCACCCTATATCTGATGACTCTGATCATTGACTTATCTAGATCTTAGGAGTTAGTATCTTGTTCTAGGATCTATACCTTGGGGCCATGTATTGACATTTAGCTGGTTGAATTCTATGTATTGAAACATTATGATTTTAATGGAATCATCTTTTACCTATATTTCTACCTCTTTGTAATGATTATATTTTGGTTATATTTCAATCTCTGATACATCGTTGAAATATTATCTTCTCTTATTGTTGTTTGCTATTGATAATTGCTATATTAAGGGGGAGCAAACATCTGTGAAAAACTCTAAAGAGGAAGAAATTAAAGAATATTTTCAGAAAAGGAAAAGAAAGAGTTAACTATGTTTGATGATGTCAAAAAGGGGGAGAAATTAAAATTAAACAAAAATTGAAATTAGACAAAAAGCAAAACCCTAAATTATGAGAAAAAGGGGGAGAAATTAAATTAAAACAAATATTGAAGAAATTAAACAAATATTGGAGAAATTAGACAAAAACAAGGATTGAAAGATTAAACAAAACTTTGAGAAATTTTGGTATCGAAATTTGGTATCAGACAGAGAAATTTGGTATCAGACAGAACTTTAATCCATCAAAAGCAAAATCATGAGTACAATGCAAATAAGTTTTTTATATATATGCTCTGATATTCAAACTTGCTTTTGAAATTTTACTCACCTTGAGACATCAATAAGAAATTTGTTTTACTCTGATACATCCTACAATTTCTTTCAACTTGATCTGATACATGATAACATTTGATCCGATACAGTGTGAAGGTTTCTCTAAATATTATAACATTTGCTCTGATACTGTATGAAATTTTCTCTGATACTTAAAAAATTTTCTTGCTCTGATACATTATAAAATCTTTTCTGATATCATTGTAAAAATTATTTTTGCTCTGATACATAGAAAAAGTTATTTATCTTCTCTTGCTCTGAAATATCTTGAACTCAAAATGATCTAATACCCTTTTCAAATCTTTAAGAAAATGGACAAACTATTTTTGCATTTATATTACATGCCAAAAGAATCATACTCTTTTCAAGCATATACACCATAATGGATTCTTTTGAAATTAATGCATTAACATAAATATTTTTGTTCATATGTTTTGTCATCATCAAAAAGGGGGAGATTGTTGCTCCTAGATTGATTTTGATGATTACAAAGCAGATTGAAGGGATACAAAAAATTGAAAAAGTCCTTATGCTCTTCAAGGGCAAAATCGTAATTTTGCTAAAATCCTGATTTATATATCATTTGGTAGAACAAAAGATTTGTGATCCAATGGTGAAAATTTATTGATTTTGGACGTATTTTGAAAGTTATGCATGTTTGAAAAATTCATGAGT
>NC_026001.2:39941910-40045483 GCF_000442705.2 Elaeis guineensis | reverse complement strand
TCTCAAATGGATTCAAATCAATTGGATACTCTCAGAAAGCTTTGAAAACTTCTCTAACTTGCAGAAACTTCAACTTTGGCACACTTGATGAAGCTTTTCAAATCCAATCTTTTGGACTACCTGAAATATCACATCTGGGTCATCCCATTTTGTTGCAACCTAATTTTTCATATATTTAATGTTCAAAACTTACTAAAATACTTCCAAACGCTCTCAAATGGATTCAAATCAATTGGATACTCTCAGAAGGCTTCAAAAACTTTTCTAATTTGCAGAAACTTCAACTTTGACATACTTAATGAAGCTTTTCAAATCCAATCTTTTGGACTACCTGAAATATCACAAAAATATTCTTTAAAGATAAAGAATATATTAGTAGTCTCTTCAAATAGTTTGCGATTATCAAAATTAATTTTTGGAGCAATAATCTCTTCTTTTTGATGATGATAAAATATTTGAGTGTTCATAAAATAAATCCTTAAAGCTCAAAAAATTTAGATTTGTGAAGCATTTACAGGAATATGCCAAAGATTAATTATAAAAAATTATGAGATACATATTTTTAGTAATTTTAATATTTTAATTTATTTTACTGAAATTCATTTATGAAGATATCAGAATTTTTCTAAAGATTATTCTTAATCAGTTAAAATCCTCCCTGTTATTGTATGAAATAGATAAAAATAATTTTTTTGATCATTTGAAAAAGATCTCTCCCTTTCTTATATAAAGAGTGTTCAATTTATAAAAATTTTTCTTATTGAAGCAGAGATGGTTCATAAAAAAATTTTATTCTTTTCTTCCTTATTTTTAGTATCAGAGCAATAAATATGAAAGAAATATTTCTCTCTTTTTCTTGTTTTGATATTAAAGCAAGAATGAAACCATTTGAGCAAGAGTTAAAAGAGAAGAAATTGGAGTATTTTGTAAAATCAAAAATGAATGTATCGAGGTATTTTGGTATCAATGTAAAAAATAAAATTATCAGAAATATCAGAGTGAAAAAAAATCCAGCTTTTTCCTTGTAGGATCTTCCAGATCTAATGAGATCTGGGGTGGAATATTTTAAAAAAAATTATCCTATGATATTTTAAATCTAAGATCTATTAGATATAATTTTTATTATCTAATATTAAATCTAAAAATATGAGGAATAGAGAAATACCTTTAGGGTAACTAGATTACCCTATAGATGATCGTAGCAATGCCTGAGATTTTAAAATAGCCACGCAGCCGCCTGGCCTCCACCGGTATCCACTCGAGTAGGATCTGGATCATCTTCTCCTCATGAATCTTTGCTCCAAAAATCATATCTGGAAGATCTTCTAAAGCTGAAGTAGCAGCTTCTCGACATATCTCTGCAACCTTCTAATCAGAGAGCCATCATGCCTTGGACAAGAACTAGATGGATACCCAACTTCTTGGATGTGAAGAGGGGAGGGAAAGGAGTAGAGGGGGTATGGAGAAGTGGAGAATATTTAGGCTTTTATTGGTTATTACGTAGAGTCTCTAAACCCTAGGCGCGGATAGGGTTTAAATAGACCCTACTGCATCATGCAGTGCCACATCATTCGACCAATCAAAAATTTCAACTAATTCTAGAAAAATTTTGATTGATGGAATGATGTCATCTAATCATATCAGATAAGAATCCCCACAATCCCTCCTACTGTTGGTGCCAACACTGGATAAGCACAGTGAGATTTGCGCCCCACAGTCCAAGTTGATCAAGGGATCAGAGTCATCATCTCATGGGACTCTATCCTTATCCACTTAGGGTGCACGCTCAATCTGAATATGGCACCCACTTTGAGGGCTAATTTAGCAGGTGGATACTCCACAAAAACTCTCTAATGACCTCTTGCCAAGTGGCTTTCAGTCCAAGATCCATGGGTCAACGTTTGACTAATATCCTAAAATGAAAATGGTAGGTGACAGGAATTAGCAGGTGTTGTCTTAAATTTATCTCATGAATTAAGATAAATCTTTTATGAACTGAATTGGCTCTAGTCAGACTATGAGAAATCTTCTCAAGATTCTCTAGGTGAGTCAAATCACATTTGGCTCAGTCGAGATAGAAAAGATTACATGAGGAGAAAGTTAGGCTCAATCGTGTGCTAGCATGATTTCCTTGAACTTAATTAGATCTAATCCAAATCAATCAAACCAGGCTAGCTCAATGATGACATCCAGACCCTAACTCTTGTTTGTGTGACCCAGTTAGGTTCATTTTCGTATGGTAATGAGACATGTCGTGATCTCATCATCGACATCATCGAAACTCCTTTCGATGGACCAGAACTCTTCTGATTCAGACAATTAGAATGATCGATCATCAAGATTATTCTAATTGCTTCCAAAATCCATCAGTGACACCTAGCAGTATATGGTGGTAACCCATCAAAAATGAAGACGAACCTCTCAGTGCAGCTACCTGTGTGATTGAGTTCTTCTATCATGAGTCTCGACTGAATTAGGGTTAAGGTGAACTCGTCAAACCCAACATCAGTTATATGAATCAATCGATTGATCCGAGTCTGATGTGAAACCCCAATAAAAATTTTTTTCTATTATTTCACTCTGTCATAGCCATGGGCTTAAGGACTCAATCTTTCGATCATCATAGGACTACTCTTCTCATCTATCGAGGTTGATAGATCCCTTCTTGGTGCGATCTGGTTCCTATAATGAATATGCTACAGCCAACATACACCTTAAGGTTTCGAATGGCTAGGAGATCGAGTTATGGTGTAGTCAAACTATAACACACTCAAGGTGAACTGTCGATGTACCTCAAATCAAAGAACTAGACACACAGCTGCAGCATCGAGCTAGTCATCGACGAGAAGGTAGACTTCTTTATGCCTGCTCGAGGTGGTCACGCTCAGTACTCTCATTCTCAATAAATATCTGTACTCTCGTTCTGATGTCTCCACACTGTAGACTCAAGACACATCTATTCTAAAGAAGCAATCGTACACCAACCTTCCGAATCGATCACCATCTTCATGATGATCCTATGGTCAGGAGCTGTTTATGTGTTAGTTATGTAAATTCATGCCTTAATTTTTTAACTCTTGAAAATATGAATTAACATTCCTACTAACTCAAAGGATGTATCACAGACATAATGTACACAATGTGATAGTAGAATGACCTTTTTATTTATTTATAGTTAAAATTATAAATTTATCCTTAGATTTGTACAGGAATATGTCAGTCAATCTGGCATCTAGGACACACATCTAACAAACTCCCGCTTGACCTTATGCCAATTGGTTATATATCTAAGTCCCATCTTCTCAAGGTGGACTTCGATCTTCTGCTGGCCTAATGGCTTTGTCAGTGGGTCTGCCACATTGTCTGTGGAATCGACTCTCTTAACCTCGACATAACCTTTTTCGAGATAATCATGGATCAGATGGAATCGCCGCTCGATATGCTTGGACTTCTGGTGAGACTTTGGCTCCTTAGCTAGGGCTATGGCACCATTATTGTCGCAGTAAAGAGGGATGGCATCCGATGGCATCACTCCAAGCTCTGCGGCAAACTTCTTGTACCAGAATGCCTCCTTCGAGCTTCTGATGCAGCAATATACTCTGCCTCCATGGTGGAATCAGCAATCACCGTCTGCTTGAAACTCTTCCAGCTAACTGCACCACCATTACAAATGAACAGACTTTCAGATGTCAACTTTTGATCATTTATATCAGACATAAAGTCTGAGTCTGTAAATCTCTAAACCTGGAGTTCTCCATTTTCAAAGACTAAAAACATATCCTTAGTCCTTCTCAAGTATTTAAAGATACATCTCACAGAAGTCTAGTGCTCTTTGCCTGGATTCGACTGATATATGCTTGTGACACTCACAGCATGGACTATATCAGGTCGTGTACATAGCATGGCATATATGAGGCTTCTATTGCCGAAGCATAAGGGATCTTGCTCATGTGTTCAATCTCCTCAGGTGTGCTAGGGCACATCTTCTTGGAGAGATGAATGCCATGTCTAAAAGATACTAAACCTCTTTTGGAGTTTTTCATGCTAAACCTTTTTAGCACCTCCTCTATGTACATCTTCTGTGAGAGTCTCAGCATCCTATTTGGTCTATCTCTATAGACTTTAATACCCAGTATAAAGGATGCCTCTCCTAGATCTTTCATAGAAAACTCCTTAGACAACCATATTTTGATTGAGGTCAATATGAAAATATCATTCCCAATCAGGAGGATGTCATCTACGTACAGTACGAGGAAGACAACTGCGCTCCCACTGACCTTCTTGAACACACATGGTTCTTCCTCATTTTTGATGAAACCAAACATTTTGATCACATTATTGAAATGAGTATTCCAGCTCTGAGATGCTTGCTTAAGTCCATAAATGGACCTTTGCAGCTTGCAGATCTTGTGATCATCATCACTGGATGTGAAACCAAGCGGCTGTTCCATATAGATATCTTCCTCAAGATATCCATTTAAGAATACCATTTTCACATCCATCTACCATATTTCATAATCGAAATAGACTGTAACAGCAAGCAATGTGCGGATGGATTTTAGCATGGCTACGGATGAAAAGATATCCTGATAGTTAATGCCTTCGCACTGACTATAACCTTTCGCTACGAGCCTAGCCTTGAATGTCTCTACATTCCCATCTGCACCTATCTTTCTCTTGAAGATCCATTTATACCTAATAGGTACAATACCTTTAGGTGGATCTACCAAGGTCCAGACTTGGTTTGAGTGCATCGAGTCAATTTCTGATCTCATTATCTCTAACCATTTCTCAGAGTCGATATCTGATATCACCTCGTCATAGGTCTTGGGGTCATCACCATGAGCCCCATTTTTCATGAGGAATATTTCCTCTACTTCCTCTTGTATAGTACCTAAGTACCTTTCAGGAGGACGAAAAATTCTAGTGGATCTACGAGGTGGAAGAGGTTGTGTTAGGACTGGTTCTAATTGATTTGGTTCCTCAGGTTCCTTAGCTCGTTGCTTTTGGAAGATATTCTCCTTGAGCTTAATTATTCTTCCGATGCCACCATCTTGAATAAACTATTTTTCAAGAAAAATAGCATGTCGATTCACAATCATATTGTGATCTTTCGAAATATAGAAATAGTATCCTAATGACTCTTTAGGATATCCTATGAACCGAGCTCTAAAACACCTGAACTCTAACTTGTCCATCTGCTGTCTCTTGACATGAATCGGACAATCCCAAATTCTGAGATGACTCAGATTTGACTTCTTATCATGTCATATCTCATACGGTGTGGTAGGAATGGTTTTAGAGGAATCCTATTCAATACATATATTGCTGTCATAAGACAATGACCTTAAAGAAACTTAGAGAGATCCGTGAAGCTCATCATGGAATGGACCATATCTAATAGGGTTCGTTCCTCTGTTCTGAAACCCCGTTGAGTTGTGGTGTTCAGGTGGAGTCCATTGAGAGACTATATCATTGTTGTTAAGATAGTCTAAGAACTCCGGACTAAGGTATTCACCTCCTCGATCTGATTGAAGAACCTTAATGGGCTTTTCTGTTTGTTTTTCTACCTCATGTCTGAATTCTTTGAACTTTTCAAAGGCTTCAGATTTGTGTTTCATTAGAAATACATACTGGTACCTAGACATATCATCGATGAAGGTAATGAAGTAGACATAGTTGCCTCTAGCCGGCACATTAAATGGGCTGCACACATCTGTATGTACTAAGGCAAGTAGGTATGGGGCCCTTTCCTATGTCCTGTAAAAGAGAGCTTGGTCATTTTGCCTTGAAGGCATGATTCACAAATGGATATGACTCGAAAGTCAACAGACTCAATAGCTCGAATTTTTCCAATTTGTTAACCCTGTCTTCCGCTATATGACCTAGCCTTAGGTGCCACAGATACCTATCATTTAGACTATCTCTAGGCCTTTTAATTCCCATGGCATTCACATTTTGCTCAATATAAAATACAGATACATCAATATGTAGCTGATAGAGATCATTAATAAGAAAACTATTTGCAACTTTATTATTTTCATAAAATATGTTACAATGGTTCTTATAAAAGCTAATCACATAGCCTTCTTATACTAAACATGAAACAGAAATCAAATTCCTACTTGCTGCAGGTACATAATAACAATCTCTAAGAACTAAATCTAATCCTAACAGTAATCACAGATGGTAGATTCTCACAGTCACAGCAGCAACTCTTGCTCCATTTTCGATGCATAGGATCATATCCCCATCCCTCAGCTTCCTGCTCTCCGCAAGACCCTGCATAGAAGTGCACAAATGAGCACTAGAACTAGAGTCAAGTACCCAACTGGATGCAGAGAAAATCATAAGATTAGATTCTATAATGAGTATTCCTCTAGAAGGACTATCCTTCTTGTTCTTCAGGGTGGCCAGGTACTGAGGACAGTTTCCTTCCAATGGCCGTCTGAATTGCAGTGGAAATATTTTTTCTTTTCAGTGGCCTTCTTCTTTGGTTCCATCTTCTTCTTCTTTCGATCCACCTTCTGCTTCTTTGCAGACTTCTTCTTCTTTTTAAAAGATTTTTTCTTGGAAGAAGTCACTCCACAATAAGGACTGAGCCTTTTGAACCCTTCAAAGAAAGCTTAGCCATAACCAACATATTTATTAACTCAACCAAAGTACACTGCATCTTATGCACATGGAAGTTCATGATGAACTGACCATATGTATCAGACAAGGATTGAAGGATCACATCAATCTGAAAATTTCTGTCTAAAATGACATCGAGTTTCTCAAGCTCCTCAAGGTCCTTGATCATTGTCAAACAATGATCTTGGACTGACTATCCATCACGCATTTTAGCCTTAAAAAGTCTTTGGCAGACTTGATACTTGACTGCGCTACTTTGTTCACCAAACAACTCTTATAGGTGAGCCAACATTTGGCGGGTAGTCATAATATTCTCATGTTGGTGCTGCAAGTCATCAGACATAGCACCCAATATGTAGTACCTGGCTTGGTTATCATCATCTGTCCACTTTTTCAGAGATGCTCTCTATTCAGCAGTCGGACATGCTGGTATGGTAGGTGGGTCTTGGTCAAGATATGAGTCAGTTTCTCAAAATCCAGAATAATTCTGTAATTTCTTAATCAGTCTTTGAAATTAGATCCAGTCAATCTGTGGGTGTCTAGTATTTTGGTCAGGGGGTTGGACGCAGATATATTTATGTAGAGAGTCAAAAGTTTCTAGTTAGATTTTGTAATTAGACTTAACCAATTTATTTAGGAGTTTCATTTTTAAACAAATTAAGCTCTCACTATTTTCTCAGATCCCTACACTCTCTAGGTAGAGATGTGAAAATCTCCGTGATTAGTGATTTCTAGTGGGTGGTGCGGTCTCACCGACTGGCTCACCACTTCACCTAACAGTTATTGATGATGGGTCAACCGATGAGTGGACAACTCTTGTCCAATGATTCTCTAATCATGGTGCACCTAAAACTTGATCTCTAATTCATGAAGCTCACCGTGTCTGGAATATGCTCCAATCTTTAGTTAAGTTAGACCCACCATTTGCACGAATTAGATTCCTGATTGGATCCCTCACCGTATCCAGAATATTGAGCACAACCCATCCTTTAATCCGTAACATCCAATGCCTAATGGACATGGTTGCATCTTTTCAGTGCAACTGAGCCACTGTAACCAGCCGAGAACAATCAACCCCGGAAAGGGCCCGCACATCCACAATGGTGGAAGACCTTAGAGTTAATATTTTCTTAGAAAGATTTGATTTAGGTCTCATTAAACTTGACTTGACATAGTCATAATAATTATGACTAACCTAGTGACATGGGTTAGCTTGAATTGTTAGCCACCTCAAATCAAAACTGGATCGACACATATGGCCAGGTAAGTGAGACCAGTGGAAGGGAGATGCCATTAACTTGACAAGAACGTATTCGAGTTGAGTAGCTCTCAATTAAAAACCAGTCGGTCGCTTCTGTCCAACTTACCTTAGACACCAAATTATCAAACCAGAATCAATTGGGTTAGTCTAGAATCCAAGCTCTAACTACTGAGCCAAATTAGGTCTTAACTTGATCGAGTCACATCTAAATGTGATTCAACTTTGACCTAGACTTAATCCTATTAGGCTGGTCAATTATTAGCTTTCATGATCCCACCTAACCAACTTTTGATTCGGTTTGATCAACCGCTAGACCTAATTGAGCTACCCAAGCCCGAACCCAAATTTTATGAAAATGACTTAGATCTAAAATTCTCAATTTTAGACCTAATTTAATTTCATAAGCTTAATTCATTAATTAAGTCTTGGGTTTATAAATAAAATATATAAATAAATCCTAGAGTTTCAGGATCTAGAATTTTATAGAAAAGTTAATTTTGATTTCTGATTAAGGATGAACGCGCAGCACCCCTACATGCCATAAGAACATCCCATTGAATGGGAGGAGAGGATCTTAAACCCTACTTTGTTCTTATAACTGGACGGCCATGAGGAGCACCTTAATCAAAAATATTAATTTAACTACAAAATAGTTAGATCTAAGTTACATATCACATATATAATTTCAGATCTAACTTATACATGCTTTGCATACATCTCATGTATTAAAATTTAATCTAATTAGCATGCTTTCAGATCTAATACATCACATATAATATCTAAAAAATAAGATTTAAATTAAATTATTCAACATAAAATCTATTCTAGACAGTTACTAGAACAATTCTACAACTAGTCTAGGCATGCAACAGATCAATCTTATATATTAATTAAAATTTTATTTTCTATTTTTTGATCTAAATATAATATTTATAATATCAAAAAATAGAGAATAAATTAGATCTAATTTATATTTTAATTATATTAGAATATAAAACTATAAGACTATTCATAGATCAAACTACTCCTAGTCTAGTCATGCATCTCATACATGTTAGATCTACTTAGATTTAATTTTAAATTTTTTTGATTTTAGATCCTATCACATCTGATGTGATATCTAAAATCCATTAATATTAGATAAATAAAAATAAAAATCAGATCTAAATTAGATCTGAAATAGAGCCATCAACCTGTCTCTGATATCAGTTGAAGGAAAAACCAACTTTTTTCTTGTAGGATCTTCTAGATCTAATGAGATCTGGGATGGAATATTTCAAAAAAAATTATCCTATAATATTTTAGATCTAAGATTTATTAAATTTAATTCTTATTATCTAATATTAAATCTAAAATTAAATCTAAAAATATGAGAATAGAGAAATACCTCTAGGGTAACTAGATTACCCTATAGATGATCACAGCAATGCCTGAGGTTCTAAAATAGCCACATAGTCGCTTGGCCTCTATCAGTATCCACTTGAGCAGGATCTGGATTGTCTTCTCTTCATAAATCTTTTCTCCAAAAATTAGATCTGGATTTGATCTGAAAGATCTTCAAAAGATCTTCTGAAGCTGGAGCAGCAACTTCTCGACAAATCTCTGCAGTCTTCTAATCAGAGAGCCATCACGCTTGGAAAGCACTAGATGGATGCCCAACTTCTTGGATGTGAAGAGGGAGGGAAAGGAGCAGAGGAGGAATAGAGAAGTGGAGAGGATTTAGGCTTTTGTTGGTTATTACATAGAATCTCTAAACCCTAGGCTCAGACAGGGTTTAAATAGACCCTGCTGGCCATGCAGTGCCACATCATTTGACCAATCAAAAAATTCAATTAATTTGGAAAAATTTTGATTGGTGGAGTGATGTTATTTGATCATATCAGATAAGAATCTCTACAATCCCTCCTACTATTAGTGCCAACACTGGATAAGCACAGTGAGATTTGCGCCCCACAATCCAAGTTGATCAAGGGATCAGAGTCCTCATCTCATGGGACTCTATCCTTATCCACTTGGGGCGCACGCCCAATCTAAATATGGTGCCTACTTTGAAGGCTAATTTAGTAGGTGGATACTCCACAAAAACTCTCCAATGACTCTTGCCAAGTGGCCTTCAGTCCAAGGTCCATGGGTCAACATTTGACCAATGTCCTAAAATGGAAATGGCAGGTGATAGAAATTAGCAGGTGTTGTCTTAAATTCATCTCATGAATTAAGACAAATCTTTTTGAGCTAGACTGCTTTAGTCAGACTGTAAGAAATCTTCTCAAGGTTCTTTGGGTGAGTCAAATCATATTTGGCTCAGTCGAGATAGAAAAGATTACACGAGGAGAAAGTTAGGCTCAATCATGTGCTAGCATGATTTTCTTGAACCTAATTGGATCTAATCCAAATCAATCGAACCGGGCTAGATCAATTGATGACATTCAAATCATAACTATTGTTTGTATGACCCATTAGGTTTATTTCTGTATGGTAATTAGACATGTCATGATCTCATCATCGACATTATCGAAACTCCTTTCGATGGATCAAAACTCTTCTGATTTAGACAATTAGAATGATCGATCATCAAGATCATTCTAATTGCTCTCAAAATCTACCAGTGACACCTAGCAGTATATGGTGGCAACCCATCAGAAATGAAGATGAACCTCTCGGTGCAGCTCCTGTGTGATTGAGTTTCTCTATCATGAGTCCCAACTGAATTAGGGTTAAGGTGAACTCGTCAAACCCAACATCAGTCATATGAATCAATCGATTGATCCGAGTCTGATGTGAAACCCCAATAGAAAACTTTTTTTCATTATTTCACTCTGCCATGGCCATGGGCTTAAGGACTCGATCTTTCGATCATCATAGGACTACTCCTCTCATCTACCGAGGTTGATAGATCCCTTCTTGGTGCGATTTGGTTCCTACAATGAATATGCTACAGCCAACATACACCTCAGGGTTTCGAATGGCTAGGAGACGAGTATGGTGTAGTCAAACTATAACACACTCAAGGTGAACTGTCGATGTACCTCAGGTCAGAGAACTAGACACACAGCTGCAGCATCAAGCTAGTCATCGACGAGAAGGTAGACTTCCTTATGACTGCTCGAGATGGTCACACTCAGTACTCTTATTCTCAATGAATACCTGTACTCTCACTTCGGTATCTCCATACCATAGACTCAAGACACATCTACCTTAAGGAAGTGATCGTACATCAACTTTTCGGATGATCACTATCCTCATGATGATCCTATGGTCAGGAGCTGTTTATGAGTTAGTTATGTAAATTTATACCTTGAAAATATGAATTAACATTCCTACTAACTCAAAGGATGTATCACAAACATAATGTATACAATGTGATAGTAGAATGATCTTTTTATTTATTTATAGTCAAAATTATAAATTTATCCTTAGATTTGTACAGGAATGTGTCAGCCAATCTGGCATCTAGGGCACACATCTAACACAGAGCACTCAAGAAAAATAGATGTATTAGAGAAATTTTTCAAATAGTATCAAAATGAGGATAAAAATAGATGTATCAGAGTAAAATATAGACGTATCAGAGGCATATCATTGCAAAATACTGTATCAGAGCAAAAAATTTAAAAGAGCATGTAAATTTAAAAAAATTCAGATAATAGACAATACACTACTTTCTCCATTATAATACCATTCTCCCCCATTTTGACATCATCAAAAAAAATGGACGAAAGAGAGTAAGATTTTTCATGATTGCATATCAGATATCAATGTAATAGTGTATTCATTCAAGTATAATAGGCATTCATCCATTCATTCATCCAAAAATGAATGAGCCAAATAAAATGATAATAACCTTATTCATTAACACCAAAAAGAGAGGTTACAAGAGTCATAAAGAGAATAAAGCTCTCATACATCCAATCTACAAAATATAACTAAGTAACCTAATACAAAATGATGAAATCAGTGAGACTGGACATCGAGCACGAGATCAAGATAGGTGAGACATGATCATCCTCATCCTCGATCGAAGGATCTGGTCCAAGAAGAAGATGTCGGAGGATGGAAAGTAATGGGCTGAGCAAAGGCTAGCTCATAGATGCAGAGGGCCTAGACTGAAGCTGAGTCCTAATGGCATCAAACTAAGACAAGATTTTCCTCACTGTAAGTGATAATCCATTTAGATCAGCAGATACGAAGTCTCTAGAGTTTCTGATGTCTGTCCGAATTAGCTCAAGAGAAGAACGAAGCTGGTTATGGAGTCTCTCTGTCTGTCGAACCAGGTCATCCATCTATGGTGAAGTGGTGGTCAAAGTGCTCGCTCCTCCCAATAGAGAAACTAAAATCTGTCTGATTTATCTTTCAATATCAAAAATCCTGTCACTGAATCTGAATAGGAAGCTCTCCATACTCTCTAGTCTAGTACTCAAATAGACAAGAACTCCATCAATGAAGAAATGTGTGGCCCAATAGAAGAGTCCGAGGAAAGATCAGGGAAAGCACTCGGAGGAGCCTGGCAATACTGCTGCTGCTGCTACTGCACCAGCTGGAGGATCTGTTGCTGAAACTGATGAGACTGCTGAAGAAACTGATTCTAAAATCACTACTGCTGAACAGATAAAATTTTTGTGACTCTCTCAGCTAGCTATCCCATATCAACATCTCTCAAGCTAAAAGTAGGCATGGTATGGCTCAATGGGGATACTCTGACCAAGGATCCTGCCTCAGCTTTGAAACATGGTGATCAACTGGACTCGATCTGGGCATAGGAGAAGATGGATCCTCCCCCTCAGCATGCTCCTCCTCCTCATCCTCCTCCTCAACTGCAGCTTCACGACCCTTGGCCCAACGACCATCAACTCTGACAAATCCATGTACCGAAGGGAGTGATTATTATAGGTGTCAGTGTATGACAGTCTACAAACAACCTCCTCCTCAAAACTTACTCTAGACTCCCTAAAAATTAGAGTGAAAGCCATGCCATATGGCAAGAGAGCCTTGGATCTGTTTAAGGCCTCCCTCATGGCATCGATCATTAAGAAAGATAGGTTCAGGGGAGTCTCAGAAACTACATGGTGCATCAGACAAATATCTCTACCAGTCATCAAGTCATATCTTCTTCCTCTGGGGAAGAAAATCTTGGACACAATGTGGTGGAGTAACCTCATCTCCACACGAAGATCTTTGGCCTCAATCTTCAGGAAACCTTCCACATCATCTCTCCCAAGAATAATTCTAAGTCTAATTTCCTTTTTGGATAGCTCATCTAGGCAACTACCCTTATAAGGCATCTGAAGGAGTCTACCTAATCTAGGTGAATTCAAAATAATTTGGACTCCCTTTACAGTAGACCTCAAAACACTCTCAGAGAAAACCAAATTTGAGTAAAATTCTTTGACCAAATAATATAAACTAGCTCAGACAAACTTAGAAAAAATTTTCATCCTTGCTTAATTAATTTTTCTCTAACAGAAAAACCATCATGCCTCAAAAATTTGAAGTCTACATTTCTACCCAAAGAACCTTCCTTACAGATAGGGGATTCTTACTTGGAGTGACCGATGGAGATACTTGGGTTGGCTCTTGTGCTACTTTCTTCTTCTATTCCTCAGCCTCCAAAGATCTAACTGACTTCCTTCTCTGCGGCAACCTCATTTTGGGGGCCATGTCCCAAAGAGAGGATGGATAATGGTCAAGAGATGGAGAAGGATGTGGATTGAAGTGAAACTAAGAGGAGAAGATAATTTTGGAGAGTTTCTCATAGATTATATGGGTTAGGGTTTGGAATTTGAAAAAATCAAGAGAGTGAGCCATGAGATCAAAAAATTTGAGGAGAGTGATCCATGATTTTATGAGATTTTGAGGTTTGGAGAGATCTAGAAGGAGATTCCTAGGTTTGGGATGAGAGGGAGAGGAAGGGTTTTGGGGTTTGAGATACCCCAAAAGCCTATTTAATGGAATAGAAAATGGGTTAGCTCACATGAAATCTGTTTGTCCGATCAATTGGGATGTCCCACATGGGTTGTCCCATCTAGAAAAGGTTCAGACGATGAGAAAAGATTTGAAAATGAGAAAAAATTCATAAAAAAAATTTGAAATTGGTCATATCGAGTTGAGATGATCATGAGAAGTTCAGATAAATTTTGATATGATTTTTAATTGAGTATTTCAATGAAAAAAAAATCCAAAAAGGTATCTAAATAGCACTGATGATTTTTAATTATCTTGAAAAAATCTTAAAAAAAGATAGATGGCTTTCAAAATTAAGATAATGATGTCAAAAAATTTTAGAAAAATTTTGGGAGTGAAATTATGATTGAAATTCAAGTAGAAGGATTTAAGATGCCTAATTCCTTTCTAATTTTACAAAATTTATTTTCATTAAGTGCTTTGGTAAAAATGTCAGCTAATTGATTTTCAGTGTCTATGTATTCAAGTGTTATGTCATTATTTTGAACATGTTCTCTTATGAAATGATGTCTAATTTCAATATATTTTGACGTAGAGTGTTCAATTAAATTTTTGATCAAATTGATGCACTAATATTATCACATTTTATGAAGATATTTTTAAGTTTAAAATCAAAATCTATGAGTTGTTGCTTAATCCATAGGATTTGAGCATAGCAGCTTCCAGCTGCAATGTATTCGCCTCGATCATAGATAATGCCACTGAATTTTGCTTCTTGTGAACCAAGAGATTAAGTTTACTCTTAGAAATTGATAAGTTCCACTAGTACTTTTTTTTCTAGTTTACAGCTAGCAAAGTCTGCATCTGAATAACCTATTAAGTCATAAAAGATTGTTTTGAAAACCAAAGACCTAGGTTTTGTGTTCTTTTTAAATATCTAAAAATTCTCTTAACAGTATTTAAGTGAGATTCCTTAGGATTTGATTG
The DNA here is from genome assembly GCF_000442705.2 of Elaeis guineensis. Taxonomy (NCBI): domain Eukaryota; kingdom Viridiplantae; phylum Streptophyta; class Magnoliopsida; order Arecales; family Arecaceae; genus Elaeis; species Elaeis guineensis. The sequence continues at coordinate 40,030,704 of NC_026001.2, read as the reverse complement.
ATATCTAGTATACATGCATATACTGAACATTATATCAGGTCTACTTACAATCAGATATAATAGTGAACCTATCATGCCTCTATAGAGCTATGAATCAACACTTTTACCATGTTCATCTTTATCTAATTTACAGGAAGGGATCATAGGTGTACTTATAATTTTGAGCTCTCTATTTCAAATTTCTTTAATAATTCTCTTGTATACTTACTTTAGGTGATGGAGATCCCTTCCTTCATTTGTTTAGTCTGAAGTCTGAGGAAGAAATTGAGTTCTCCTATCATGCTCATCTCGAACTCCTCCTACATGAGCTTGGCAAACTTTTGATACAAATCTTCATTAGTAGAATCAAATATAATGTCATCAACATATATCTATATAACTAGAATTTTTTTATTTTTTTTTATAAAAAGAGTAGTATCAATTTTTTTCTTAAAAAATTATTTTTAATAAAAACTTACTTAATCTTTCATACCATACCCTAGGAGCCTATTTTAATCCATATAATACTTTGTTTAACTGAAATACATGATTTAAAAATTTATAACTTTTAAAATCTGAAGATTGTTCTACATATACTTCTTCAGCAATATAACTATTTAGAAAAGCACTTTTAACATCTATTTGAAATAATTTAAAGTTCATAAAATAAGCAAAAGCAAGTAGTATTCTTATGGCTTCAAGTCTAGCAACAGGAGCAAATGTTTCATCAAAATCAATTCTTTCTTATTGATTATATCTTTTAGCAACTAATCTTGTTTATTTCTTATTATATTTCTATCTTCAACTAATTTATTCTTATATACCCATTTAGTTCCTATTATGGGATGATTTTTAGGTCTTGCAACTAGTGTCCATACATTATTTCTTTCAAATTGGTTTAGCTCTTCTTGCATGGCAATTATTCAGTTATGATCTTTTTCAGCTTCATTTATTATTTTGGATTTTAAATATAAAATAAAAGCTACATAATTATAAACATCTCTAAGTGAGAATCTAATTCTTACTCCTTATGTCGGATCATCAATTATTAATTTTTTGGGATGATTGTGGACATATCTCCATTATCTTGAAAGATTACCTATGTTCTGAGGTTGTTCTTGAATGTTCTAATCATTGATGCTTTCATCCTCAAGTTTTTCATCCAATTGATCCTTGTTTCGCTCAATTGAGTCATTAAGGGTGAGCTCTTTCATTCCATCTTCTATGATCCCTGCATCATCATCACCCTTTCTCTTTCTTGATAGAAGATCATTAGTTTCATCAAAAATAACATGAATTGACTCTTCCACTACTAGTATTCTTTTATTGAATACTCTAAAAGCTTTGCTAGAAGTGGAATAGCCAAGAAAGATAGCTTCATTAGATTTAACATTAAACTTATCTAAGCTATCTTTGCTATTATTTAAAACAAAACACCAGCAACCAAAAATATGAAAATAGCCTATATTAGGTTTTCTACCCTTCCATAATTCATAAGATATTTTTTTTTTAAAATTGATCTTATTAAGGTATGATTTAGAATGTAACATGCTGTGTTAATTGCTTCTGCCCAAAAGTACTTTGGAAGCTTGCTTTCACATAGCATGGTACGGGCCATTTCTTCTAGAGTTTTATTTTTTTTTTAATAACTCTATTTTGTTGTGGTATTTTAGATATCGAAAAATTATGATCTATACCTTTTTCATCATAAAATTTTTCAAAATCTTTATTTTCAAATTTAGTGCCATGGTCACTTCGAATAAAAGCAAGTGGTAAACCTTTTTCATTTGAAATCTTTCGACAAAATTTAGAGAAAGCTGAAAATACTTCATTTTTAGAAGCTAAAAATAAAATTCAAGTAAAATATAAAAAATTATCAATGATTATAAAATCATATCTTTTTCTTCTTAGACTAGTTGTCCTTATAGGATCAAATAATTCTATATGTAAGAGCTCTAAAGGTTTAGAAGTTGAAATAATATTCTTGGATTTAAAGAAAACTCTTGTTTGTTTATCTAATTGACATGTATCACAAATTTTATATTTGTCAAAATTAATTTTTGATAAATTAAAAATTAAATCTTTTTTAATAATTTTAGAAAGTGTGTGCATACTAATATGTGCAAGCCTACGGTGCCAAAGCCAACTAGTCTCATTAATTTTAGTATTCATGGCCATAAGACATTACATATTTCATAAGAATAGATCATCCAAATCAACTATATATACATTGCCATACCTATGTCTAATGAATCTAGTGCTAACATCAGTGGGACAGTTACAATGTACATAGATGATTCAAAAACTACTTTATAACTTTTATCACATAATTGACTAATACTTAAAAGATTATGCTTAAGATCATCTACAAGTAATACATTTTCAATACAAATGGAGGAAGTGATACCAATGTTACCAATATCGATGATCTTTTCTTTGTCATTATCTCCAAAGATAACTATCCCTCCATTCTTGGCTTCCAATGTGATGAATTGAGATTTATCATCAGTCATGTATCTTGAACATCCACTGTCGAGATACCACTTTTATTTTGTTGCTTGGAATGCAAGACACACTTGCACACATAAAATCAACATTTTACCTTAGGTATCCAAGCTAACTTGGATCCTTTGAAGTTAGTCACAATGGTTCTTTTTAAAACTCATATTTTCTTAATATTTTTAGTATCAAATTTATTTGATAAATATGAATAAGCTTTATGCCCTACCTTGCCATATCTAAAATAAGTAATATTTAACAATTTTCTTGTAGATGCATTGACAAAATATTTTTCAAAAACTTTTACTTTCTTAGAGTGTTATAGCCAAGTTCGACTTTATCATATACAGCTTTTTGACTATCAATGATCATCTGAAGTTTGTTTGAACTTAATATAAATCTGTCAACTATAAATTTTAACTTGGTTACCTCTTCTTTTAGTTTTTATTTTTTTTTACAAGAATTTCATTTTGACTAAAATATTCATCTTTTTTTTTTATTAGAGACTAATTTTTTAGTTATAATTCTTCATTTTTCTTATCAACTTCTTCTTTTTTCTTAGCTAATACATAGTTTTTTGATTTCAGATTTTTATTTTTTGTTCTTAATTCTTTTAGGTCATTCAAAAGTTCATGAAAAGCTTCTAACAGTTCATCATAAGTAAATTCATTTTGAGTTTCGAATGTTACCTCATTTTCAGATGCCATAAGGCACAGGTTGGCTTCTTCATGAGATTCTTTATTAGTGATGGAGTCATCACTATCGCTCCATATAGCCATCATGACCTTTTTCTTCTTGAACTTCTTTTGATCTTTCTTGAGTTGGGGGCATTCTGATCTGAAGTGATCTGGCTTCTTGCACTCATAACAAATGATGGGCTGATTCTTTTCTTTTTCTTTACTCAACTCTCCCTTAGATGGTGGTCTTCTCTTGATCTCTTATCTCTTTCTCCTCATGAAGCGTCTAAATTTTCTGATGATTAGGGCCAAATCTTTATCTTCCTCGCTATTGTTTGATTTTTCTGTCTTCTTCTTCCTGAGCTATCATCTTGAGAGTGATAGTCTTCTTTCTTCTTGTTTCTTCCTCATAGTGTTGCTTCATGGTCAGTTCATGAGTCATGAGGGATCCAAGAAACTCCTCTAATGGTAGAATATTTAAATCTTTGACTTCTTGGATTGCAGTGACCTTTGCCTCCCATGATCTTGGTAAAGACCTGAGCACTTTTCTCACAAGATCACTGTTAGAATAATATTTGCCAAGACTTTTTAAACAATTTATGATGTCAATGAAATGGATGAACATTTGAGTAATTGACTCTTCAGGTTCTATTTTAAATAGTTCATAGTTGTACACAAGCATATTTATCTTAGACTCTTTTACTTAGTTTGTGCCTTTATGTGTGACTTCTAACCTATCTCAATTTTTTTTAGCAGAATTGTATATAAAAATATGATTAAATTTATTTACATCTAGAGTACAATATAAATTATTCATGACTTTAGCATTGAGCTAAGCCATTTTCTTATCAAATTCATCTTATTCACCTTTCGGCTTAGGGAGAGACACACCATTAATCAATTTAGTGGTGTATGTGGTCCATTTACTATGATACTCCACATATCATAGTCAAATGCTTAAGTAAAAATTCTCATCTGAGCTTTCCAATAGGTATAATTTGATCCATTGAAAAGTAGAGATCGATTTCTGGATTGCCCCTCGGCTAGGGATGTGTCAAATTGGGCTGCCATTGATCTTTGACTCTTGATGGTTAAATTAAGTAAGGACTAGAGCACCAAGCTCTGATACCACTTGTTGCCCAAATATAGAGCTCAAGAGAGGGGGTGAATTGAATTTTTTTAAAATTTTAAAGATTAGTGCACTTAAACAATGTGCTAAAGTGTTTGAGTGGAGAGGGTTGATTTCTAATAAAAATGAATTCAAATATAAATGATAAGATTGTAATTATAAGGCACAAAGAATAAGTAAAGAGAAGCAAGTACAACAAACATAAAGAATTTATAGTGATTCGATGTCAACCTTACATCTACATCCACTCCTCAAGTTCTTACTTGAAAATTTAATCCACTAAACAGATTTCAAGAATACAACACGTCAGACACCTCTGACCCTTGCTATCCAAGCAAGAATACTTATTTTTTGGGTACAAACCAACCCTCAATACTCTGATTTAAGATTTGGATCAATCTATCCAATTTTTGGAACCCTCCAAAACTCAAAAATCTAAATACAATATGAGAAAAATAGGGTACAGAAAATTCAGCATAATATCCTCTTAAATAAATACAATAAATATAATAGAAATATAATACTTAAGGAGAAGAAACTTTTACTGAACATCTTCAATGAATTTCACACTTGATTGCTGCTAGAGAGTGGTTGGTGAAGTGATTAAATACTTCTATTTCTCTTCTTAGGGCTGATAGAGCTTTTCTCAAATTTGAACTTGAATGCTTGCTTCAACTTATGATTTCTCACTTTAAGAGAGCATTTATAGTCATCATTTATCCTTAAAAATATCTTAGAGTTGGTTTAGAGCCATTGGAGAGTGTTTAATGTGCATTAAATATATAAAAAATAGGTTGAAAACTAACCATTATGAACTCACCCAAAATAGATCGTCCCAGATGGGTTGTCCCACTATGACTGGAAAGTCCCATGGGATGCCTCATTTGGCTAGTCTGAAAACTAGACTTTCTATTTTGGTCTCAGGATCTCAGGGGTCGTCCTACTGCGTGCCACAAGTCAAAATAGTGTATGTCAGCTACTCAATGAAAAGAAATGATCCAAATGGGTCACTCCATTTTGTTGCAATCTAATTTTTCATATATTTAAAGTTTGAAACTTATCAAAATACTTTTAAATGCTCTCAAATGGATTCAAATCAATTAGACACTCTCAAAAGGCTTTGAAAACTTCTCCAACTTGCAGAAACTTCAACTTTGGCATACTTGATGAAGCTTTTCAAATTTAATCTTTTGGACTACCTGAAATATCACAAAAATATTCTTCAAAGATAAAAAAATATATTAGTAGTCTCCTCAAATAGTTTGCGATCATCAAAATTAATTCTTGAAGCAACAAAATTAAATTTTGAACTTATGATCTCCTAGGACAAGTCTACATCTTGGTTCAAAACTTGTTTGTGTCTTATCTTGGTCAAACTAGATATAGGCTTGTTTTAATAAAATAGTTATACACTTTTGAATGATGCTCGAGTAAATAAGCAATATGAAATAATAAATATACAAAAATCTCAAAAATATTTTTGGTAAATCAATATAATAAGGCCATGTCAATTTTATATAACATACTTATTAGATATATGTCCTAGAAGCCAGATTGGCTAACATATGTACACATTCTAGGTATATAATTTTATAATTAAAATTTTAAAATAAATAAAATTTAGATTAATTTTTCATTCATGTTGTGTTTAAATTGTGTGCATGAATCGTCCAAAAAATTAACGGATGATGACACATATTTTCAAGAGTTGAGAATTTGAAGCATGTGTCATTAGTTGTTAATTCCTAAATACTTTTGATCGATAGATTATCATGGAAACGATGACTGATCCAGATAAATCAGTGCATGGGTTGCTTCTCTTCATAGGTAGATGATTCTTGAGCTGACAGTGTAGGAATACTGGAGTAAGAGTATAGGTGCTTGATAGAGATTAAAGGTACTGAGCATGCCCAACACAAAAAATCACTCGAATGGCTGCCCACTTGTCAATAACTTGATGTTGCAGTTGTAGAGATAGTACTTTGACCTACAGTGCCTCAATCATTTCCAGTGGGATCGCTGTAGTTTGACTATACAATCACTTGGTTACTTAGCCATTCAAAATCTTATGGTGTATATTGGCTGTAGTAGGTCCATTATAGGAATAGGTTGTGCACCAAGATGAGATCTGTCGATCCTGATAGATAGAAAGATGTCCTATACAGTTCATGAGACTGAGTCCTAAAATCTATAGCTATGGTAGGTGAATGATGAAAAATTTTTTTTATAAGATTTCATATGGACTTGAGTCGATTAAATCTGGCATATGATAGACGAACGGATTTGATGAGTTATCTTTGACCTATGTCTGATCAGAATTCATGATAGAAGAATCAAACTACATGGTAACTATACCTGAAGGTTCAATATTTCAGTTTATTGAGTTATCACTACATACTGCTAGGTGTCATTGGTGGATCATGAGACTTGTCGAGCATCGTCTTGGTGATTGATGATCCTTGATAGGCAGAGTTAGAATCGTTACAATCCATCGAAAGGAGTTTCAAAGATATTATGATGGAGATCATAATATATCTCAATACTAGACAGAATAGAATCTATGGAGTCATACATAAAAAATTTTTTTATCCGATTAGATGGTTGATCTATGATTATGAATCATAAAGGGATCTAATTATCAATACAATTGATGATGGATCTAATGAAATTATTGCAATTGTCAAATTTACTAATTGTTAGTGAGTTGTAGAAAATTAATTAGCAATTGGATTACTAATTGACTCAATTTGATTGAGCAATTGGGCTAAGACCAAGTCTAATTGAATTGAATTCAATTTGACTTGATTTGGGTTTAACTAGATCAAGCCTGATTGAGTTATAGGATAATCCAATTGTAAGAAAAATTAATTCTTAATTTGATTAGAACTTGAATCAATTAATTTCCTAGCTAGAGTAGGATTTAATTGGATTCCTAGCTGGACTAGGATTTTACTCTATTGGGTTCAACCTAATCCTAGGTGGTTTGGATTAAAATTAAGAACCAAGAGAGTTTCTAGTTGGACTAGGACTCTCTCTCCCCCTAGTGCCATTCCCTTTGACCATGCCAAAAGGAGGAATGTCACACGTTGATTTTGTGTGAAGAAATCCCATGCCAAACCCCTCTCCACGCCTTCCCTTTCTCCCTTTTTAGATTAGGATAAGTTTTGGTTTAGTTTGAATTCAAATAAGATAAGATTTGATCTTGTCAAACCTTATTCAAACCTAACCAAACCTTATCCACCTAATCTCTTTTGGATGCCAAAATTAAAAGGGAGTTAAGGGGCATGAAAATAGATTTAAAGAAGCAATTTTATGTGAAAATTTGCAAGGGGGCATGGGGCTTTTCTTTTTTGGGTGTGAGGTCTTCTAAGGCTTCCTACTTAGGCGTGAAGGTTCCTTAGGGCTTCTTCCCAGGGCACGGGATCTTGAGAAAAAGAGAAAGGGTTCTCTAGATTTTTATCTTTTTCTTCATCTTTCTCCTGTTCCTCTTTAGAGATCTGAGAGAGTCTGAGAGATTTGACGAAGAAATCAGAATCAACCATCAAGAAGTGATTTCTGCAAGGGAGCTAGGATCTTGATGAAATCAAGGGTCTTTGATCAAATCGAAGGCTTCATGTGGATATCTGTAGAGGTCGAACATGTGTGCAGCTCTACAGAAATTTCATTGAATTACCACGATCATTTGATTGTAGTGAAAGGCTACCAGCGCAAAGGTATGGAGATCGGATCTTCGAGTTTTTGATTTTTATTTAAATTTGATTTTTTTCAGCATCTTAAAATGCATGTGATCAATCCTGTTAGCCTGTAGATTAGATCTACTTTATGCTTGTTCGATAGATTAAAGTATTTAATCTAGATTAAAAATTTTTTTTCACTGCTTATTCTGATTTCTGCATGCATGTTCCTGGATGTGCGACATCCTTCAAGTGGTATCAAAGCCAAAGGTTGTCATTTCATATGCATGCTTTAAGATCTAAAATTTAGATTTAAATATTTGTCAAGATCTATTTTTACATTAGATGTAAATAATTCGGATATGCATGTATGATATGTGTAATTATTAGTAGCCTAGTACTCTTCAAAATTTGTAGTAAAGGCCATCCTGCTATAGAGGACTATGATGGAAGGAGTGCCTGTATGAATCAAGAAGAGGAACTGCAAAAATAATTTACTTTATAATGCATGAGATGCATGTTAATAAATCAAAAATTTATGTAGTTATGTATGGGATACATAATTTGTTTTAACATACATGAGATGTATGTTGTTCAATCTAATATTGCATGAGGTATAGTTTATTAGATCTGAAAATTACATGAGATGTAATTTGTTAGATCTAAAAATTACATGAGATGTAGATTTGAAGATACATAAGATCTACGTAATTGGATCTAATCTTTGATAAATATATGTGATATATTTGATCACGTTTAGATCAGGTTTTATGCTTATATATGAGATACATAGATTGTTAGTTTAGATTTGAAAGTTATTTCAATGTCTAAACTGTCTCATGTTTATAATGCACTTAATTAAAGATCTAAAATTATGAATTAAATATATGAAATTAAGTATTAAAGATCTAAAATTAAGATTAAAATTTAAAATTGAGAATTTAAGATCTTAATCTTAAGCATAAAATGTGAGGATTTAGGCTTGGATAGTTCAATTAGGTCTAGTAATTTGATTACTTTTAGATAATCAATTAGTACATAGTAGGGCTCAATCGAGATAAGTGGTTGACCCAATCCAATCAAAAGTTGACTAAGATTAGGTCAAGAGTGCTCGAGATCAATCCAATAGTTGTAGATTGGTCACATCGATTAATAGCCTTATGTTGGATCGATTAACTCAAAGACCTAATTTGGTTCAGTGGCTCAAGTTTGAGTTATACAAGCTAATCTATTCAAAATTGATTGACTTATTGGTGTCTAAGAAAAGTGGTTTGGTTTGACCTAAGAAGATGTGGTTATTTAATTGGTTCCATTCTCTAATCTGACCAATTTATTAGTGTCTAAGAAAAGCAATGAGGGGACCTCCATCGATCTTATAGTTTTTTGGTCAATTTGGTTGATTAGTCTTGATGTGGTTGCTTGGTGATTCGAGCTAGCTCACATCCTTAGGTTAGTCATAATAGTTATGACTAATTAAAATTAAAGAGACCTAAATTAAAAATCTCCTTAATAATATTAAGTCGAGGGGTCTTCCATTGATGTAGAGTGCCGTGCCCTCTCTAATGTTGACTGTTCTCGATTGGATACAGTGGTTCAATTGCATCAGAAGAGAAGCAACTATTTTATTGACATGAGATACTGTGGGGTGAAGATGGGGTTGGGTCCAAGATCTGTTAGGTGAGGATTCAATGACGGTTTTACTTGTACTCAATGGTGGGTCTGACTTAATTAAGGAATGAGGTCAAGATCTGTCAGATGAGGTCTCAGGACTTAGAGATCAAGTCTACTATAATTTATCTGAGAAGCACTAGAGAAGAGTTGTCTACTCATTGATTGATACATTTACTAAGATCTATCAGATGAGGTGGTATGCCAATCGATGGGATCGCAATGCCCACTAGGAATCTTAACTTGCGAAGGAGTTTTCACTTTCTAACCTGAGGAGTATTAGAATCTGAAGAAATAGTGGGAGCTAAGTTTATTTTTAAAATAAATTTTTTAAAATAAAACTAAAATCAATTACAAAAGTCTAACTAGAAACTTTTTCTCTCTGTAGGAAGTTGTTTACCTCTAATTGTTTAGCCTGCATATTAGAAATCAACCAATTATCAGGTTCCAATTATAAGGATTGGCTAAGAGACTTGAAAAGTATTTTGAGTTTCAGGAAGCTAGGTTATATCTTAGACTAGAAAATATCAATAGAGATCTTAAAGAGTTCAAGGGACACATCCTTAGAAGGTATGTTGGATCTGCTCATGATCAAGACTAATCTAATGGTTTCTTTTACTACTAGTTGGACAATAGACTCTGGTTCTAGTGTACACTTGTGCACATCAACGTAAGATCTTAAGAAATATAGAAGGTCAAGTTTAGGAGAGATGACCTTATGAGTAAGCAACAGAGTAAGAGTTACTGCTATGGCTGTAGGGACCTATCCTCTTCAAATACCATCTAGTTTTTGTCTAGAACTAAGGGACTGTTACTGTGTGCCTAATGTAAGCAAAAATTTAATTTCTTTTTTACACTTAGTTTAGGAAGATTATGAAATTAGTTTCAATAAGGACTATTGTACCATTTATTTTAGAAATAAAATGGTTGCACATAGTCACTTAATCAATACTCTAATATTTGCATGTCGATGTAGATGAATCAGTTAACCTATTCGAGTAAATGGTGAGTGCCGTTGGATCTAAGAGATCCAAAGATGAGGTTAACCTAAAGTACATGTGGTACCTTAGACTAGGTCATATCGGAGAAGAAATGATTAACTAGTAAAAGATGGTCTTTTAGACTCATTCTTGGATGAGTCATTTATAGTCTATGAATCCTGTCTTCAAGAAAAAATGATCAAGCTATTCTTTATAGGATATGAAAAAAAGATCACAGAGGTACTAGCTCTGGTACATACTAATATGTATGATCCATTTGATGTGCTAATCAAAGGAGGTTATCTCTACTTCATCATCTTTATCGATGATTTTTTATGGTATGGATATGTGTTTCTTATGAGACATAAATCTAAAGCCTTTGAAAAGTTTAAAAAATTTAGATGTGTGGTAAAGAAGCAAACTGAAAAATTATTTAAGCTACTTCAATCAAATCAAGGAGGAGAATATCAGAGCAAAAAAATTTTTGATTATCTTAAAAAAAATTGTATAGTCTCTCAATGGACTCCACCTAAAATGCCTCAGCTCAATGAAATTTAACAATGGAGAAATTGGATCTATTGGATATAGTTCGATCCATGATGAGCTTTACTGACCTCTTTTTATTTTTTTAAGGACATGCCTTAATGATTATCAATTTTTTAATTAATATGATTCTCTCTAAATCTGTTCCTACCACACCATATGAGATATGGTATATTAAGAAGTTGGATTTTGATTACCTCAAAATTTGGTGATGTCCGATGTTAGATGTATGTCCTAGAAGTCAATATGACTGACACACTGTAGTAAATCTAAGATATAATTTTGTACTTAATTCATTAATTTGATCAATAAAGGGTAAGTTTGATTTTTATTCCAATATGATGTGTCCTTGAATCATCCATGAAATTAATATTTCGATACATATTCTTAAAGTGTTAAGAATTAGAGATATATATATAATTCTTAAATGCTTTTGATCATAGTATCATCATGAGGATAGTGAGCGATCTGGATAGATCGATACACAGATCGCTTCTTTCAAGGTGAATGAGTCTCTGGTCTACAGTGTAGAGATACTGAGCAATGAGTACGGACAGTTGTTAGAGAACAACTAGTACTGAGCATGACCATACTAGAGATTATTTAAATTTCTACTCAATTATCAGTGATTATCTCGATGCTGTAGTTATATGAATGGTTCTTTAATCTGAAATGGATGACTACTCACAGTGAGGCTGCTAGAGTTTGACTAAACATAAATATGATCTCAATGAGTCCTTGTAGTGGATGTTCACAATAGTTGATCCATTATAGGAATAGAGTATACATTTAGATAGAATCTATTGATCTTGATAGAGAGGAGTAGTCCTATGGAATTTGAGAGGCTAAGTCCGAGAGTCTATGGCCACAGCAGTGTGATTAATGAAAAAGAGTTTTCGTAATGATCACAATTAAACTTGAGCTGATTGAATCTATTATATGACTGATGATGAGGTTTGACGATTTATCCATGACCTGCCATCTAGTCAAAACTCATGATAGAGGGACTAAATCATATATGAACTACACCTTGAGTTTTTTTTTTGGTTCTACTGGGTTGCCACTACATATTGCTAGGTGTCACTGATGGATGGTGAGAGCTCATTAGGATTGCTCAGGAACAACAATCCTTAATGAGTTAGAGTGGAACTGTTCTGATCTATTGAAAGGAGTTTCAATGATGCTATGATAAAGATCATTGTATATCTCATAATCAGATAGAATTAAATCTATGAGATCACACAACAAAGAGATTAGATCTGAAATAAGTAATTGAGCTTATCAAATCTCAATTAGGTTTAGAAAAACTCTATTGGGTTCAGAATAATCTTGCTAGTACATAATTGGACTCAATTTTCTCTTTGCATTTGAATTTCTTCTTCGATAAGATTAATTTAAGTTTAATTATCTGCTAATAATCTAAATGAATTAGATTCATTGAACTTTAATTGTTGGGTGCCTATGATTTTGGATCAAATAAATTAAGGGTTCAAACCCTTAATCAATTTCCTTAATAGTTTTGATTGGATGCCACTTGATTTAATTAAGTTGGACGTGCACACAGTAGAGAAGATGTGTGGACCTGATTGGGGCATCTCATGGCAGTCATATGGTGTGTATATATGTGGGTGCAAGGGCTCCAAAAGTTGGTGCCTAAAGGAGGTCAAATAACTGAAGGAACAAGGATTCCTAATACAAGTAGGACTTGTATCAAGTCGTAGTTTAGTTTTGAATAGGATTCAAACCTTATGCCTATTTAAAGAGACCTTCCCTAAGGCTCCTTAGCTCTAAATTCTAGCAGCTCACACCTCCCTTAGAAGCTCCCCACGCCCTCTCTCTCTTCTCCCTCTCTTCTCCTCTTAGGGTCGAATGCCCAAGGGTGTTGGGCATCCCATATCTCCATGCCTAAGAGGAGCTTAGGCATCCCTTTGCTTGCTGATTTTTAGATCTTGATTGCTTCATAATTAAGAAAAGAAAAGCAAGAGAAGAGGAGAAGAAAAGATCAAGGAAAAGATCAAAGAGTTGATCGCGATCCAGACATCGTTCAGATTCGTAAACTAATTGTTCTTAGAGAAGAATGATCAATACCAAAGATGATTGTTCTAGACTGATCCTAATTGGATATCTATAGAGGTCAAATACTTACACAGCTAAAAGAAAATTTACTCTCTTTTAGATCCAAATTTGAAGAAAAAAATTATGAAACAGGTATGTGATCCGATAACATATTCAATTTCAGCATAAAATTCAGCATGTGTTCAATTTCAGTATATGAAGTAGATCTTTATGTTCTATATTTTATGCATGCATGATTTAGATTTAAAAAAATTTAATCTTTTATTTTATTATATTATTTAGAAAAAAAAATTAAAATATACATGCATGTCCCAATACAAAATTTCAACAGTGGTATCAGAGCCACAGATTTCATATGCATAAAATTGACATGCATGTTTTGAAAAAAGTTTTCAAATCTGATTTTTTTTGATACATGAGATGTATAGATAATTACTTTAAATCTAAAATTTATTTTAGATTTAATTTTTAGATCATATAGTTGATATGTGTTAGCATGCATAGATCTAAATTTTATTCTAGAACAATTTCTAGTTCATGTTTATGCGATATGTAGATGCATGTATAAATCTGAAAATTAATTTAACCTAATTTATGATTTATATATGAGATATGTGATTGTATATTTAGGTCTAAAAATTATTTTTAATATAATTCTTGATTTATATATGAGATATATGACATCATGTTATGATCTGAAATTTTGTTTAGATCTGAATTTTATATATATATGAGATATATGCTTGTATATTAAATCTAAAAATTAATTTTATAATTTAAAATTTATCTTTCATATAAAGAATTTAGATCTAAAATTTAATTTTGAACTCTAAAATTTATATTTATGCATGAGAATTTTGGTCATAGAAAAATAAAAAATTAGGTTATATAATTAGATTGCATCTAAGATTTTTGATTTGAACATAATGGGCCTAATTTGATTAAGTAATTGATTAAATTGAGTCAAGTGTTAATTAGGGTTAGATCAATTAAGTTATAAAATCAAGTAATTATTATTGATCAAATCGATTGAATCTCATGTGTAGAATCGATGGGCCTAAGAACCTAATTCAGCTCGATGGCTTGAGCCTGATTTACTTAAGCTAATCTATTTGGATCAATTGACCTATTGGTGTCTAAGGTAAGTAATTGAGAGATGGTTATTTAATTGGTTTTATTCACTAATCTGATCATTTATTGATGTCTAAAGAAAGCAATGGAAGACCCCCATCGATCTCCACTTGTTTGGCCAATTTGAAAGATTGAGTCCTGAATATGGTTGCTTGACGGTTTGGTTTAGCCCATGCCAATTAGATTGATCATATGATGACTGATTAGATAAGCCTAAATCTAAACCTCTTCATAAATATTAAGTCCATAGGTCTTTCATAATTGTAGATGTGCAGGCGTGCTACTGGTGTTGATTATTCTCAACTGGTCATAATGGTTCAGTTGCACTGGGAACACACAACCACTCTATTAGCAAAGAGTTGCTCTGAGATAAGGATGGGGTTAGGCCTAATAATTATTAGGTGAGAGTACCAATGATGATCTTGCACCTGCTTATGAATAGTGGGTCAGGAGTAACTAAGAAGTGTGGTTAATAACTGTTAGGTGAGCCCACATGATTTAGAGATTAAGTCACTGCAATATGCTTAGAGAAATGTCTGGACAAAGAGTTATCCATGCATTGATGTGCATGCTATCAATAACTATTAGGTGAGGTACATGGCATCAGTGGGAGCACAGTACCCATTAGGAATCCAGTTATCACGTCAGAATTTTTGTTTTCCACCCGAAGAGTGGAGGGATCCAAAAAATAAGTAGGAGTTATTATTTACATCTTAAAATCCTAGAAGTAAATATAAATTTAAAATATAAAAGTCTAACTTGAATCTCTACTCTCGCAGTTAAACAATATCAGTCTCAAACCCATTAGCCCATATCCTTGAATCCAATCATTTGATCAGAATAAACTATAAAGACTGGCTAAGAAATCTTAGGATTATTCTGACTTCTGAAAAACTAAGTCATGTACTCGACCAGAAATCCTTAGTATTACCAAACCATCATACTATAGAGCATGGAACTGTTTATGAAAAGTGGAAGGATGAAGATAGTTGGGTCAAGTGTTATGTGCTGGCATCCATGACAAATAAGTTGCAGAGCCAGCATGAGCATATGCCCATTGCCAGGGCTATGATCTACTACAAGAAAATAGAGCTTTTGTGATGAAAAAAATTTTCATCACAAATAAGGCTATTTATGATGTTTTAAAATTTTCATTGATAATAAAAAAATATTGATGATAATTTTATAATTTCATCACCAATAAAGAATATTAGTGATGAAAAATATAATTTCATCATAAACATATATTATTTTTGATAAATTTTTCATCATAAATAATAAAATATTACTTAAAATTTAAATTTTTAAATATTATCGATGAAAAACCTTTTGTTGTAAATAATTCAATTTTTTGTGATGAAAACTGCTTTTCCATTGCAAATAATTATTATTTATGACTAAAAATTTTTATCACTAATATTTGAAGAAAAATTAAAATTTAAAATAATAAATTTTATAGATTATTTGTGACATAATTTTCCATCACAAATTATTGAATTATTTGCAATGAAAATATCCATTATGTCACAAATAAAATTTATTAACGATGAAAATTTCATCGTTAACATTTAAAAAAGCTAAAAAATTTAAAAATAAAGAATATTTATGATGAAGAAAATTACATCATAGATAATAAAATATTTATGATGGAAAATATTTTTTTCATCGTAAAATACTGATCATTTATGATGAAAATCTTTTATCGCTAATATATAAAAAAATTTAAAAATTTAAAAATTCAAAAGCTCAACTATTAGCGATGAAAGATTTTCATCATAAATAATGAAACTATTTGTGACTAAAAAAAAATTTACATCGCTAATACTCAAATTTTTATGATGAAAATATTTCATCATAAATAATAAGAAAAAAATTAAAAAATTATAAATTATAAATTATTTATGATAAAAATATTACAGCATAAATAATCCCTTATTGGTGATGAAAGTTTTATTTTCCATCACAAAATCATTGATGATTTACGATGAATAATTTTCATCGTTAATATGTAAAAAATAAAAAAAAATTAATTTTTAAAAATTACACTATTAGAGATGCAAAAATTTTTATCATAAATCATCAAGTGCATTTGCAATGGAAAACCAATTTTATGTTGCTAATAAATCTATTTTTACAAAGTTTTAAAAATTTAAAAATAAAAGATTATTCATGATGAAAATTTTATGTCATAAATAATCCTCTATTTTCGATGCGAAATCGACTATCCATCGCAAAATTGTTGATGATTTACAATAAATATTTTTCATCACCAATATGTAAAAAGTAAAAATTTTAAAATTTTAAAAACTAGACTATTAGCGATGAAAAATAAGAATTCCATGGGTAATTCCTTTTTTACGACAAAAAATTTAATCACTAATATTTAAAAAATTTTAAAAATTTAAAAATAAAAATTATTTATGATAAAAATATTACATCATAAATAATATATATTTATGATGAAAATAATAAATTAGATAAGTAAATTAAAATAAGATCACTTGATATGCATCTTAGACAATATGATCCAGTTTAAATAATTTTTCATTAAAAGACTTGGATCTCAATTCTAAACCCATTCTCATATAAATATCAAACAATACTGTTCATTCAATTCTAAACAAAACCAAACTTATATCTCTAAATCTTTTTTTTACATTTATGTTGGTTGTCGATCTTATATTATAACTTCAGAATCATGGTCTAAATATAAGTAGATTCTGACATGATAAAATGATGTTTGAATCGTTGAGGTACCTATGGTGGGATCTTTAGAGGTAAGGACTACACATGAATCATTTCCAAAAATTCACAAACGATTGGCTTTTTACATATTTTTTTTATATTATGGTAACATCCTAGCTAGATTTGCCGTCCTGAATAGTTCAACAACTAGGAAGGCTCTTTAACTACTCATACTCTAATTCCTAAGAAGCAAGGCTCTTTAAATACTCGAGACCTGAGACCCATCACCCTCCTCAACAGTATATACAAAATTATCACAAAGATTCTCTCTAATCGCTTGCTCTCTTCCTTTTAACTCTCATCAATGACAATCAATCAGCTTTTATCAAGGGAAAATCCATTATACAGAACTTCTTAAGTGCATGTGAGATGATTAGCTTATTGCATGCAGAAGGTCGGGACAAAAAGATATTCTATATAAATTAGATTTTGAAAAAGCCTTCACACTATTATCTTAGACTTCTTACTTGACTTGCTCAAAGGCCATGGCTGCCTAAAAAGGTGGATTGGTTGGATAAGGAGCCTTCTCTCTTCGGCATCGGTGGCTCTTATTGTTAATGGCAAGTCTGAAAGATTGATAAGATGCCATAGAGGACTCCATCAAGATGACCCTCTATCACCGCTCCTTTTCATCCTAGTAATTGACATTTTTTCTAGATTACACCAAGAGGCGAGCTAATGGAGGTTCATTAAAAAGATTGGATCTAACAAAGTATTTCATGACTTGAAGAGCATTCACTTCGCAGATGATATTTTACTATAACTTGGCTATATATATATATATATATATATATATATATATATATTATCTTTCTATGGAAGCATCACATTGCTCATGTTTATTTTCATCGCAAATTTTTTAGAAAAATGAGAATTTCTTTTTTCAGTAATTATTAGTGATAAAAAATCTTTTCCATCACTAACAAAATAATTAATGATGAAAACCTTTTCTTTCCACGTAAATAATTTTTTTTGGATGGGAAAATTTTTTAGCGAGAAATATTTTGGCGTGAACTATTAGCAACGAAAACTTTTTTGTCGTTAGTAAGATTATTAGTGACAAAATTTCTACTTTCATTACAAATAATATTTTTTGGGAGGAAAATATTTTTTAGTGGAAAAATTATTTTTTTAGCGGGAACTATTAATGATGAAAAGGTTTTCCATCGTTAATAAGCTTATTAGCGATGAAATTTTTTTATTTCATCATAAATTATATTTTTCATATAATTTTTAGCGATGAGAATCCTTATTAGCGATAAAAAATTTCATCGCTAATATGTCGCGTCCCGTCAAGTCCCATCCTAAAACTCATTTTCTTCCCCGATGCCCCCCCCCAATTTTTGCATGAAGGTGCTCCTCCCTCCTCCCCTGCTCTGCTCTCCCCCCTCTCCCGACCATCGTGTTCGCTGTTGTCGCCATCCACCTTGCCGTCCCATTGCTGTTGCCGTCCTCGTAATGTGTTTTTTTTTTGGTGTGTTCTCAAGCCACCGATGGGCCATCGGGGATGGGAGAGACGCTGGCAGGGATGGGGCCGAGCCGGGCTGGCAGGGATGGGGTGGGCCGGTGGTGCCTGCATCCGCCATCGATAAGTTTTTTTTTGGTGTTTAGTCGGGCCACTGAGGGGCCAACGGGGATGGGGCCGTGCCAGTGGGGATGGGGCCGGGCCGAGCCGGTGGGGACAGGGTTGGGGCCAGTGGGGATGGGGTCGGGTCGGGCCGACGGCACCTGCATCCGCTGTCAGTATTTTTTATTTTTTATTTTTTTTGGTATTTTCTTGGGCCACCGGGGGGCCGGCGAGGATGGGCCAGGCTGTTGTGGATGGGGTCGGGCCGGTCCGATGGAGACTAGGCCAGGGCTGGCAGGGATGGGGTCGAGTCAGGTCGGGCTGACGGCGCCTGCGTCCAGAGACTTAGATAATTTTTTTTCCTTTTTTTTTGATATTTTCTTGGGCCACTGGGGGGCCGGTGGGGATGGGGTTGGGCCGAGCCGGTGGGGATGAGGCTCAGGCCTGTGGGAATGGGGTTGGGTCGGGCTGGGATGGCGGCGCAGGATGGGGCTGGGCTGGTCGGGCCGAGCCAATGGGGATGGGGTTGGGCGGAGCCGGTGGGGATGGGGCAGGGCCTGCAGGGATGGGTCCAAGTCGGGCCGGGGCTGGTGAGGATGGGGCTGGGCCGAGCCGATGGGGATGAGGCCGGGGTCAGTGGGGATGGGGTCGGTCGGGCCGGGCCAGCGATGCCTGCGTCCGCCATCGATAAGACTATTTACTTTTTTTTTGGTGGTTTCTCGGGCGATTGGGGGGCCCGTGGGGATGGGGTCGGTGCGTAGGCCAGGGCCTGTGGGGATGGGGTCGGGTCAATGGGGATGGAGAGATGGATATTATTTGATTTATTATTTAATTAATTATTTGATTAATTATATTTATTGCATATTATTTTTTAATATTAAAATTATTTAATTATTTGATTAATTATTTTTTTCACTAACACAATGCACATTGCTGTTACTTATTATAATTTAATTATTTTATGTGCTATTTTATATGCTATTGAAATTATAAATATAAAAAGTATTTCTATTTAGAAAAAAACTTTATTGAAATTTTTGATGAAAAAATTTTAATACAGAGTTATTCTTTTTTGATAAATTAGAAATCTATCTTTGAATGTATGTTCAAAGATAGTAGTTAAATTACATTGAGCCATAGATTTCTGTTCAAGAGTCGATCTTCATCGAGATCAACTCTTGGATGTCCTGTATTCGGGCTTTTTAGAAAAGTAATAATATTATTATTGTTAATAGTTGATATTTATTTTATTATGTGGTATTCAGTAGTTATCTGTCCATTGTTCTCCAGGTATATGGTGGATAAGATGAGTAGGCACCATATTTACATTGTATACTTGGAGAACCATGGGAAGATGCTGCCGAAATTTCTATAAAAATGAGATGAAATATCCACTAATAACAATAATAAGATTATTACTTTTCTGAAAGGGATAGAGCTACACCTGTTAGTAATGATTTAAAATAGATAGGATCATACATTTTTACTTCATTAAATTGATGGAAAGATATTTTTTATGTTATTATTTAGTCTATATTTTTTAATATGTGTTGTTTTGTATAAAGTGATCCATATCTGAATTTGGATCAGAATTTTGGTTGGAATTCGGATCGTGATTTAGTCCAAATTTGAATTAGGATCCAGAATACCACTGAATTTTTTTTGATTGTTAATGATTTTGTGTTTGTTGTTAGATAGATATCAACAAAAATTAGATGAATGCTAGAGATATTTTTTTACCTGAATATCGAAAAGAAGTTTGAGATTTTATTGAGTTTGCCCGACATAAGGCTGACAGTGCTAGTCGGATAAAGTGTCCATATAAGAGATGTGTCAATATGGTATATCATCACATAACACTTGTTAAGGAGCATCTGCTATAATATGGTATGGATAAGAAGTATACTTATTGGGTATGGCATGGGAAGGGCGATTCGAATAAAGTGGTGCATGACGCTAACGATATTGAAGATGATAGTGATGCTGCTGGATCTGTCGAACATAGTGGTATAGAAGAATTATTAGATGATTTACATCAAGGTGCTTGTTTAAATGTATGCATGAGTACTACATCTGAAAGCAATTTTAATCATGAACATAATATCCAACTTGAGGTAGAAGGATTTTTGAACAGTTTACAAAGCTTGTAAGGGATGCACGAGAGCCACTCTATCCAAATTGTTTAAAATTTTTTAAGTTAGAGTTTTTAATAAAATTGCTTCATATTAAAATTGTGAACTGATGGAGTCAGAAGTCATTTGATCAAATTTTGACATTGATTAAAGCAGCTCTTTCCGATGGAGAGAGACTTTCAAAATTATATTTTGAAGCAAAAATATACATGCAGAAATTGAGACTTGGCTATATTCCTATACATACCTGTAAAAATGACTATATATTATTTTATAAGGATAACGAACAAGCAACTGACTGTCCGAAATGTGGTGAGTCTAGATACAAAATCGATAATAGAAAAGCAAAGAAAATACCTCAAAAATTTTGAGATATTTTTTATTGATTCCAAGATTTCAATGGTTGTATATCTCTACAAAAATAGCTGAAGAAATGAGATGGCATTATGGCAGCGGGTTCTGGAGGAGAACATACTTAGCTACCCAACTGACTCTTTAGTGTGGTAAGACTTCGATGCAAAGCATCCGTACTTTACAAGTGACCCGCGTAATATCCGATTTAGTCTAGAGACAGATGGATTTAATCCCTTTAGCAATTTGAGTACCTCTTACAGCATGTGGCCTGTGTGCTAGTTGTATATAATGTGTCACCTTGGAAGTGCATGAAAGAATCATTTATTTTTATATCACTATTGTTCTGGGTCCGAAAGTATTAGGTAATGAAATTGATGTATATCTAAGATCTTTAATCGATGACCTGAAGGAGTTATGGGAGAATGGGATACAGACATATGATTTTGTGAGTCGAAGTAGTTTTAAGTTGCATGCTTCGATTCTGTAGACCATAAATAATTTTTCTACATATGAAAACTTATCTGAATGGAGCACCAAAAGATATCTTACATATCCAATATGCAATAGGGATGCATCCTCATTACATTTAAAGCACGGATGGAAAATATGTTTCATGGGTTATCAACAGTTTTTTTTTGCTAATCATTCTTGAAGGATCCATTATAATCAATATTTGGATGGTAAGTCTAACCGACATCCACCACCTAAGGAGTTAAGTGGAGCAAAAATTTTAGAACAATTTGAAGTCATTGAAAACATCCAATTTAAAAAAATATCGGGTACTCGTAAGCAGAAGCGTACTGAAGCTGAGCTGAATTGGATGAAACGAAGCATCTTTTTTGAACTACCGTATTGAAAGCAGCTACTACATCATAATTTGGATGTAATACACATTGAAAAGAATATTTGTGATAATATCATCGGTACTGTATTGAACATCTCAGAAAAAATAAAAGATGGTACAAAAGTTCATCTTGATTTTCAGAAAATAGGAATCCGATCGGTGTTGCATTTAGTTCATCGAGGTGAGAGATTTTTTATGCCACCTGCATGTATTCGCTATTTGGTGAGGAAAAAAAAAATTTCTGTGGATGGTTCAAAATCATAAAATTTTTTGATGCATACGCTTCAAATGTATCATGGTGTGTTGGGAATAACGACAGTAATATCTCTGACATCAAAAGTCATGACTTTTATGTGATGATGCAACATTTACTTCCTGTGGTCATACATGGCTATCTGGGTGGTGATGTTCAAACTGCATTGATTGAGCTGGGAGTATTCTTTCGAGAATTATGTTGTTGAAAATTGAATATTAACTTACTTGAGAGATCAGAGAAGGATATCGTACTCATTCTTTGTAAGTTAGAAAAATTTTTTCCACCATCATTTTTTTGATGTTATGGTGCATTTGGCTTTTCATCTTTCAAAGAAAGCTCTTTTGATCGGATCGATACATTATCGATGGATGTATCCTATTGAAAGATAAAAAAATTATACGCACTTTATCATATCAATTATAAGATGTAAATATATTTTTAAAATTTAAATTTATTTTTATTTATAAATTCTTATGTACCTTAAAAAAGTATGTGCACAATAAAGCAAGGCCTGAAGGGTTTATAGTGGAAGCATATGTAGCTACGAAGTGTATCACATTCTGCTCGATGTATCTTGATGATATCAAAATAAAATTCAATCATACAGATTGTAACACAGACTGTGAATGGGATGATATTGAACCGATGTTGTCTATATTTAAATAAATGGTTCGACCTATTGGTGCAAGGAGATATGAATTTATAGATATTTATGAGCTATCTAAGGTATACTTTTATGTTCTAAATAATTATGAAGAAATTAAAGATTTTATTGAGTAGGTACTATCTTACCATACTATTTAATATTTTAAGTAAATTTTTTATATCGATGTAAAATTGAAAATCATAACTTCTTGTAGTGAGCGTAAGAGTATACTATGTAGAGAGAATAATGCGGATATTGATGATCGACATAGGAGAGAATTTGTAAAATAGTTTGGTGATCTTGTAAGTTATATTAGTGATATGTTATTTATTTAATTATAAATAATATTATTTGAACCAACATAATTTTTTATGTTATGGTGTAGATGAAACATAAGTATTTCAATAAAAAAGTGGGTACAACTGATGAGTTGTATGATTTAGCATGTGGTCCTGATCGAAGGGTTAATCACTACGCATCCTGTATCATTGAAGGAATGAGATTTCACACAAGGGAGTTTGAGATGCAATAACGGATCCAGAATAGTGAGATTGCTACATCAGGATATGAAGGAGAAGAAGAGATTGATTATTATGGTATACTGGTAGATATCATAAAACTAACGTATGGGTCCAGTAATTCTGTATTTTTGTTTCAGTGTGAATGGTGGGATATTAGTAATAAAAAGATCGAGATTCATATCAATTCATACTTTATTAGTGTAAATTTTGCATGAATATGGTACCAAAATAAGCCATATATATTAGCAACTCAAGTGAAACAAGTAATATATTTGAAGGATCTAAAGTATTGAGATAATTGGCATGTTGTACAAAAAATAACACCTAAAGGCATATATGATATACCAACCCGATTAAAGATGGTTGAAAATTTGAATTTACATGAAGAAGAAGCTTTTCAGTAAGAAGAACAAACATTAGCTGAGCTTTTGGTTGATGAAGAACTTATAACGACACATTTGAATAGGGCTGATTTACCGTCCAATGAAGTTGAAGCTGATTTTGTATTTAATCTTAATGAGTCAGAGGATGACGATCAGTTCATAAATGATGATGAGATAGAAGATGACACATATATCGATTATTGTGATTCGAAGGAGGATCTACACATCGAGGAAGATACGAATATTGATGAGTAGATCTATATTCTTCGTTCAATCTTCTCTTGCAATAATGGTATGTGATATAATTGTATTCATTAGAATGTTATTTGATTATTATTATTATTATTCAATATTATATTTATTTATATGTCAATTATTGTAGATATGGCATCAAGAGACAGACGATGATGTTCGCATTCACAGTTTACCTCGGAGGTTGAGGTGCCTTCACCAATTTCTATTGTCACACCGACTCTACTGTCAGAGGGTCCTGCACTAGCAGGTCCCGATAAGGTGGGTCTCAGTGAGGCAGGTCCTAGTGAGACTGGTCCGAGTGATGTTATTATACTTTTTATATAATAAAATTTGATTCTTTTATTTGGATCATATTTATGATTTATTTATTATTGTTTCAGGTCAGTCTTCATCGATAGTGAGGCGAGGGCGAGGTCCATCGAAGAACCTACTCTAGAGCGTTGGAGACACGAGCACCCAGGATAGCATCGCCGGATCGAGATATCAACCGGCTACACTAGACCCATTAAGGGATGGTGCGAGTCGTGGCAGACTGAGCTGGGCATCATATGCCGCAGTTATGCCCCCGTGATGCTCTTCGATTGGCATCACGTTCTACTAGCTCAAAGAGAGATTTTCTATACCCAATTATAGATAAAATAAATTATATTATAAATATTTAATTTCATAGAATTTTTTTATTCTTCTAATATTTATTATTGGCAGGGTGTATTTGACATCATTGATTTTGAGGAGGATCGTGTGAGGCAAGCTGTGGACACTCATCTATCATTGCATTTCAAGGATTATCGCCATCACATGCATCGACCTTGGTGCCATGTGGTGCAGAATCATGGAGAGGAGGCAGCGCGACAGTTGCCCTATGACAGCATCACTATGGATGATTGGACTGCCATATGCTGGCATTACGAGGATCAGGCATATCAAGTTACACATCTAATTTTTTTTTATTAGAGTTTAATGATTGAATCATTTATTCTTAAATTAAATTTATTATCTACTAATTTGATTGATAATTTTATAGAGACATTGTGCCTAGAACACCGTGAATCAGGTGAGACAAACTGTACTGCATTGTGGGGGTTCGAGATCGTTCACTCATCACATGGAGCACATGATAAGTAATTTTTAATTTTTAATTAGTATATAATTTTTTAATTATTTAAATTTTTTTAATTAATTTTTAGATTACAGAGAGATGCTGAGAGTGGTGACTTTTTGGTAGGATCGATATCTACCAGTGGACCCACCAGCGACGGTCAAGGGAGTGGATGATGGAGAGCCAGGAGCTTTTTGTAAGTTTTTTTTAATTATTTTTTATTCATAGTTTGATTTTTATTATAAAATTAAAATAACTATAACTTTAATTTTTAGGACCGTATGATAGATATGAGATCCCAGCCTATCTCTGAGGGCTCGACCGCATCCACAGATGATGAGATCTGTGATGTTAGGGGTCTAGGGTATAGGATCACTACTCCCTTATCCTCATGCTCATCTAAGGCTGACATCCATTTTGTATGCGAGGCTTGACTGACGGAGGTGCAGAGACAGGCTGTCGAGAATCGACAGCAGATTGAGCAGCGAACTCAGGAGTTGGCTACACATATCGACAAGTATTAGCAGCTCCAGATTTAGATGATGGAGCGGATGACGCAGATGGAGCAGACGATACAGCTGATGAGACAGCAGTAGATCGGTCCGAGCTCCGTCGAGTGCTTCCCTTCCCCAGCTCGTTCTCTAGATATCGATATTTGATGGCTTATTCATGTATTTTTTTTTAAATTTTAAATCTCTTATAATTTTAATTTAATATAATAAAATAATAAAATTTATTTATCAATTTATTATGTAAATTTTTTATTTTAATTTATAAAAAATATTATACATATAAATTAAAAATATATATTCATAAATTAACTTTTTAAAAAATATAATTAAATTATTAATGAAAAATTATTTTTGATGAAAGATTTATTGCTAAAAATATTTTACTAATATAATTTAATTTTTAATAAATAATTATTAGTGGCATAAATTTCATCAAAAAATATCTTATTTATGATGTAATATTTTCATTGCTAATACTATTCAATTTTTTTTTCCTAAAAATATTTTTATTAAATTAATAGTGATGAAATATTTTCATTACAAAAAATCTTTTTTATGATGTAAATTTTCATCACTAAAATTTTTAGAATTAAGAGTGATGAAAATATTTTTATCACTATTAATTTTTTATTTATTAGCGATGGTATTGTTCTTTGCAAATACTTTTTTTTATGATTAAATTTTTTATCTTTAATTTTTTAACAATAAAAAATATTCATCACAAGTATCATTTATTAGTGATAAAATTTTTTTTCATCATAAAATATTATCAACGATGCGATTATTTATGATGAATAATTAACGATGAATATTTCGTCGCTAATAACTATTAGTGATGAAAATAGATTATTAGTGATAAAATTTTTTATATCTAATAACCTATTTTGTTATAGTTATCACTCACCTACAAGAGTTATATGGTGAGCAGAGCCGTACAACATGCTTTGAAGTATCTAAGAGACTCTTCAATCTGAAAATGCATGAAGAGTAGTCAGTCTATAAACACTATATGACAGTGATCAAAGATATCGAGGAGCTTAAGAAGCTCGAGCTTGATATGCAAAAAAAATTACCGATGGATTTGATCTTTCAATCCCTTACTAGTTCATATATAGTCAATTTATTATAAATTTTTATATAAACAAACTTGATTGCACTATACCCAAACTGATCAACATGTTGGTCACTACAGTGGAAACCTTGAAGAGTTTAAGGGGCACTGTTCTTACTATAGAGCAGACTTCTTTGATCAAGAAAAAATCTGGTTGGAAGAAGAAGAATAAATCCACTAAGAAGCAGAAGAAAGAGAACAAGCCAAAGAAGGACATTCCAAAGAAGGCTGAAGTAAAGAGAAAGTGTTTCCTCTATGATGCTAATAGCCATCGGAGAAGGAACTGTCCACTTTACCTAGAGAGCCTAAAGATAAAAAAAAATGATAAACCTTCAGAAGATATGCTCGTAATTGAATCAACCTTACGATTTCTTCTAGTTCTAATTGGGTATTGAACTCTGATTTGAGTGCTCATATATGTACCTCAATGCCGGATCTATTAGAAAGTAGGAGATTAAGGAAAGGTGACATGATCCTTCAGATCGATAATGGAGCAAAAGTTACTGCAAAAACTATTGGTACTTATCTTCTTCGATTACCATCAAAATTTAGATTAGATTTAAAAGACTGTTATTTTATTCCTATAGCTAGTCAAAATTTGATTTCTATATCTGTGTTAGCACAGGATGGTTTTGAATTTAATTTTAAAAAAATTTTTATTCTATTTATTTATGAAATAAATTGATTGCACGTGGTCTTTTAATTAACAGTCTATATCACTTGCATATTGATGCGATTATGAATTTGAACAAGCAAATAGTGAGGGCTGTAGGTCAAAGAGACTCAGAGATAAAATTAACCAGAAGTACTAATGGCATCATAGACTAGGCCATATTAGAGAGGATAGGATATATAAACTGAAAAGGGATGAGATCTTTAGCTCTCTTGATCCAGAGTCATACCCAGCTTGTGAATCTTGCCTTTGAGAAAAAAATGATCAAGTTACCCTTTATAGGACATGGGAAAAGGGCCACTGAGTTACTTGCCCTAGTACACACCGATGTGTATGGATCATTTGATGTACAGGTCAGAGGTGGTTATAGCTACTTCATCACCTTTATCGATGATTTATCTCGGTACGGATATATGTATCTGATGATCCACAAGTTTGAAGCTTTCGAAAGGCTCAAGAAATTCAAAAATAAAGTAGAAAAATGAATAGATAAACTTATTAAGATTCTTCGATTTGATCAAAAAGGTGAATATCTTAGTCAAAAATTTTTAAAATATCTTAAAGACAACGATATAGTCTCTCAATAGACTCCTTCCGAAATATCTCAGCTCAATGGGATATTCGAAAGAAAGAATAGGATCCTACTAGATATGGCCAGATCCATGATGAGCTTCATCAATTTACCTTTATATCTTTGGCGATATACTTTGTTAACTGTAATTCACCTATTGAATAAGATTCTATTAAAATGTATTCCTACCATATCATATGAGATATGATATGGTAAAAAATCGAGTCTAGATTATCTTAAGACTTGGGGATGTCCGGCCTGTGTCAAGAGACAGATGGCTGATAAATTAGAAGATAGATCTATAATAGCTCATTTTATAGGATATCTAAAAGAATCAATGGTATACTACTACTTTTCATAAGATCACAATATGATTGTGAGTCGGAATGTCATATTCCTAGAAAAATAGTTTATCCAAGATGATGGCAGTGGGAGATTAGTTGAGCTTGAAGAGAAAACCTCTAAAGAGCAAAGGACTTTGGATCCTTAGGAACCCATTATTCATGAGTCAGTAGTGGATATTCCTTTACCACCTCATAGATCTAGTAGGATCTTTCAACCTCTTAAAAGGTACATGGGTATGCTTACAGAGGAAGTAAAGAAAATATTTCTCATAGGAGATAAAGGTCATGGTGATTGTTGGGTATAAAATACCCACGGTCGAAGTTCTCAATAGGATTAGCCCTTGCGGACTCCGCCCGGACTCCTACGGGAGCCGGGCTCCGCCCACGACTTCGACTCCGAGAGGACTCCGCCCGGACTCCTACGGGAGTCGGGCTCCGCCCACGACTTCGACTCCGAGAGGACTCCGCCCGGACTCCTACGGGAGCCGAGCTCTGCCCACGACTTCGACTCTGAGAGGACTCCGCCCGGACTCCTACGGGAGCCGGGCTCCACCCACAACTCCAACTTCAAGAGGGACTCTCCGCCCGGACTCCTACGGGAGCCAGGCTTCATCGCCAACTTCAACTACCGGTAAGCTCCGTCTGGACTCCTACGGGAGCCGAACTTCGTACCTGACTTCAATTGCAGGGGGACTCCGCCCGGACTCCTACGGGAGCCGGGCTCCGCCCACGACTTTGACTCCGAGAGGACTCCGCCCAGACTCCTACGGGAGCCGGGCTCTGCCCACGACTTCGACTCCGAGAGGACTCCGCCCGGACTCCTACGGGAGCCGGGCTTCGCCCATGACTTCGACTCTGAGAGGACTCCGCCCGGACTCCTACGGGAGCCAGGCTCCGCCCACGACTTCGACTCCGAGAGGACTCCGCCCGGACTCCTACGGGAACCGGGCCTCGCCCACGACTTCGACTCCGAGAGGACTCCTCCCGGACTCCTACGGGAGCCGGGCTCCGCCCACGACTTCGACTCCGAGAGGACTCCACCCGGACTCCTACAGGAGCCGGGCTCCGCCGATGACTTCGACTCTGAGAGGACTTCGTCCAGACTCCTACGGGGGCCGGACTCTGTCCTCAACATCAACTGCTGGTATGCCTTGTCCGAACTCCTACAGGGGTCGGACTTCGCCTTTGACTTTAATTGCAGGAGGACTTCATCCCGACTCCTACGGGAGCCAAACTTCATCCTCGACTCGACCGACTGCGAGTGGACTTCATCCAGGCTCCTATGGAAGCCAGACTCCATCTTCTATTCCGACTACGGGAAGACCTCGCCCGGACTCCTACAGGAGCTGGGCTCCGTCACCAACTCCAATCGAACTTCGACCGACGAGTCTGACGGACAACACTGCTCCACTCTCTGCGGTGGGCCCTAAGCAGCTCCATTACTCCCTGACAGGCCGTATTAATGGTCATGATTCTGCTCCACTCCCTGTGGCGGATCCTGTGCGGTTCCACCACCCCCAGATGAGTCACGACAGCAGACGCCGCTCCACTCTCCGTAACTGATCCCACGTGGTGAGCCACGGTGGTAGCCACGACCCCACTCCACTACTCTCCACAATAAATTCCTCCTGACTCTGGGCAGCCCACTACCAGACGGTTACAGGCGTCGCTATCAATCTGTTGCCCTCTCCGTCTATAAAAGAGAAACCCCAGATACGTTATTCGATAAGCTCTTAGTTTTTACCTCAAACTCTGCTAAATTCTCCGTTCGAGCACTCCATTCTTGTTGAGACAGAGAACTGACTTGAGCGTCGGAGGGTCTTGCCGGAGCAACCCCACCTCCAGTTTAGACTTTCTTTGCAGGTCCCGGCGGCGACCGTGACTCCCTCGACTCCAGCTTCTCCGGCGCAAGCGGATTTTTGCACCAACAGGATTGGCGCTAGAGGAAGGGGCTGTGTCTTCGCAGTATCCTTGTTCTTAAAGGAGCGCTCAACGGATCCGCCTCCGGTCATCTTATCCGGCACCCACTCCTCCTTTCCCCCACTGGATCCTCACCTGATGCCTTCTCGTAAGACATTCGCACAACTACCCACGACCTCCGCAGCCATATCTCGGACCCTGGTCTCGCCCCTGGTTTCCCATGCCCCGCATCCTCCGGCTATGGTCGCCGACATGGGGTGGCCGGACGATCGGCCTCTGACGGATTCCGTCAACACCATCTCGGGAGGATCCTAGCGGGAAACAACCAACATACCGGCTGTATCCCCCAAGCGGCAAAAGGTTGAAGAACCCATAACCTTTACCGAAGAAGACACCCAGGGAGTCCAATTCCCTCATAACGATGCAGTCGTAGTTTCTTTGAATATAGCAAATTACGACGTCCGTCGCATTCTTGTCGATAATGAAAGTTCGATCGACATCTTGTTCTACGATGCCTTTTCAAGAATGTCCACTCTTAACGGTCATCTGAGGTCGATTAGCTCCCCCTTAGTAGGGTTTACCGGTGATGCCGTTCCGACGGAAGGGATGATAACTTTGACTGTGGCCGTGGGTCAATATCCAAAGCAATCTAGGGCTCTAGTGAATTTCTTGGTGGTGAAGGCGCCATCCGCCTACAATGCAATCCTCGGCCGACCTGGTCTCAATGCTCTCCGAGCTGTCGTATCAACCTACCATTTGAAGTTGAAGTTCCCCACCAACCAGGGGATCGGAGAGGTCTGGGGAGACCAAGCCTTGGCCAGACACTGCTACAACATCGCCTTGCAAAGAAGCGATCAATCTGACCCCTGTCCCGTCGATGGACTAGATGCTCACGATGACCTCACCGAAGAGAGGGGCACCCCAATCGAAGATCTGGTACCGATCTCTTTGAATGATGGGAACGCAGAGCATGTAGCGCTAATCGGCTCCAACCTGGGGGAGGAGGTGCGGATGCGTCTCATTGATTTTCTACGAAGAAATGTGGACGTTTTCGCTTGGGTTCCAGTGGACATGCCGGGGATTGACACGGAAGTCATAGAGCATCATCTGGCCGTCGATCCAAAGCATCGACCAACGAAAGAAAAAATCTAGAGTCATGCCCCGGAGAGGCAAAAGGCGATAGCCGAGTAAGTGGATAAGCTCCTCAAGGTCGGATTCATTAAGGAAGTCAATTATCCTGATTGGATTTTCAATGTTGTCCTGGTCAAAAAAGCAAACGGCAAGTGGAGGATGTGCATAGACTTCAAAAAGCTGAATAAGACTTGTCCAAAGGACAGCTACCCCCTTCCCAGAATCGACCAACTGGTGGATGCGACCTCAGGCCATGAGATCCTCACCTTTATGGACGCGTTCTCCGGCTATAATCAAATTAGAATGGCATCGAAAGATGAAGAGAAGACAGCTTTCATCACTAATTGTGGCCTTTACTGTTACAGGGTCATGCCTTTTGGCCTCAAGAATGCGGGCGCAACCTACCAACGGTTGGTGAACAAAATCTTCAAAGAGCAGATCGACCGAAACATGGAGGTCTACATGGACGATATGCTCATAAAAAGCAAGTCTTCCAGAAATCATGTCGCCGACCTCGAGGAGACCTTCGACGCTCTCCAAAATATAGAATGAAGCTGAACCCCACTAAATGCGCTTTCGAAGTAACCTCAGAAAAGTTCCTGGGCTTCATGGTATCAGGGTGTGGGATCGAGGCCAATCCAGAGAAAATTCGTGCCATCCAGGAGATGGCCACCCCAAAGTCGATCAAAGAGGTTCAGCACCTCACAGGGAGGATAGCGGCCCTTAATCGCTTCATCGCAAGGTCGACCGAATGGTGCTTGCCCTTCTTTCAAACCCTCAAGTAGCCGAAGAACTTCTGTTGGACCTCTGAGTGCCAACAGGTGTTCGAAGAGTTAAGAAGCTAC
The DNA here is from genome assembly GCF_000442705.2 of Elaeis guineensis. Lineage (NCBI taxonomy): Eukaryota > Viridiplantae > Streptophyta > Magnoliopsida > Arecales > Arecaceae > Elaeis > Elaeis guineensis. The sequence goes on along the minus strand of NC_026001.2, from coordinate 39,998,439 downwards.
CTTTGCTCACCCCCACTGTTGGCAAAGCCTGAACCTGGGGAGGAACTATTTTTATACCTAGCGGTCTCTCCCATGGCCCTCGCGATCGTCCTTGTCAAAGAAGAAGCGAAAGTCCAGTGACCAGTCTACTACGTTAGCCGTGCGCTGAGGGACGCTGAGACCAGGTACACCAAATTAGAAAAATTGACTTACGCCTTGTTGATTGCAGCTCAGAAGCTCCGACCCTACTTTCAAGGGCACACCGTGATGCTACTCACCAATCAACCGATCAAGGCGGTTTTGCACCGGGCGGACACCTCCGGGAGAATGGCAAAATGGCGATCGAGCTCACAGAATTTGACATCAACTACCGACCCAGACCAGCAGTGAAGGCCCAAATACTGGCAGATTTCATAGTAGAGTGCACCATCCCAGAGGAGGCTGAACCTGAGCAAAGCAAAGTTGACGACCTGAAGTCTCAACCGAACTCCCCCAACGAAGAGGCCAATCCCTCCGATCGCTTTTGGACCCTCTATGTGGATGAATCTTCCAACATGTCGGGTGCAGGTGCAGGCCTGATCTTGGTCAGTCCAGAGGGAGTCATCGTGGAGTACGCTCTGTGTTTCGAGTTCCCCGCAACAAATAATGGAGCAGAATATGAAGCTCTGATCGTAGGACTAAGGATCGCCAAAGAGCTGGGAATAGGTCAACTCGGGTACACAGCGACTCCCAACTGGTGGTGGGACAAGTCAGCGAGAGTTATGAAGTGCGGGAGGACAGTATGGCCAAATACCTTGAGAAAGTAAAGGAGCTTACCCCCGCCTTTAGCAGCTTCAACATTAGGCAGATTCCAAGGTTGGAGAATACCAGAGCTGACCTTCTCTCCAAGCTGGCAACGTTGGCTCCGGTCGAGTTACACAAAAGCGTTCTCTTTGAAGTCCTGAAGCACCCGAGTACAGAAGAGTCGCGGCCCGTGATGGAGATTGACCACGAACCCAGCTGGATCGACCCACTGATAATCTATCTCAGAGATGGAGTTCTCCCCCAGGATGCGAAAGAAGCTCGAAAGCTCCAAAATCAAGCCTCCAGATACCTCCTTTATGAGGGCAAATTGTACAAGAGATCATACTCTTTACCCCTCTTAAAATATCTCCGGCCCTCGGAAGCTGACTACGCCTTATGAGAAGTACATGAAGGAATTTGCAGAAACCATATGGGGCTAGATCTTTATCCCACAAGTTGCTCCGCCAAGGATATTACTGGCCAATGATGCATCATGATTCGATTGAATATGTCAAAAAGTGTGATCGATGCCAGAGATACGCCAACGTCCAGAGACAGCCCGCCACCGAGCTCACACCCTTGAGTGCCCCATGGCCTTTTGCACAATGGGGGATGGATATCCTTGGCCCCTTTCCCATGGCGTCTGGGCAAAGGAAGTTCCTCCTTGTAGCGATCGACTACTTCACCAAATGGGTTGAAGCCGAACCACTAGCGAAAATCACAGAAGCAAAAGTGCAAGATTTCGTCTGGAAGTCAATCGTGTGTAGGTTCGTCTGCCTAGAACCCTAATCACTGATAATGGACGGTAATTTGCGGGAGCAAAATTCATCGAATTCTGTGAAGATCTAAACATCTCCCACAACTTCACATCAGTAGCCCATCCCCAGGCGAACAGCGAAGCTGAGGTGACTAACAGAACCCTTTTGCAGGGGATTAAGATAAGGCTTGAAAAAGCGAAGGAAACTTGGGTGGACGAGCTTTATCATGTGCTGTGGACGTATCGAACTACCCAGAGGCTACCTACGGGGGAGACCCCCTTTGCTTTAGCCTTCGGTACGGAAGCCGTCATCCCAATCGAGCTTAAACTCCCATCGGCACGAGTCGTGGCATTCGACGAACATCAAAATTCATAAAATCTTAGAGCCAACCTCGACCTGCTGGAAAAAAGATGGAAGATTGCTCAGGTTCGAATGGCAGCCTACAGACAGAAAGTTGCTCGATATTACAATGCCCGGGTCAAGAATAAAGCCTTTAAAGCAGGAGATCTAGTGCTTCGACGAGCTGCTGTCTCGCAACCTCAGGACCGGGGGAAACTCGCCCCAAACTGGGAAGGACCATATGAAGTCAAAGAAGTAGTCCGGCCAGGAACTTATTATCTTAAGGAACTCGGAGGAGCCGACCTCCCGCAACCGTGGAGCTCGAAAAACTTACGGATGTACTACCAATAACTTCATTTTAATTGAAAGTTGCATACCTGTATGTCTTTGAACAATTCGCACAAATTGTGTCAGAAACGAAGGGGAAACGTCATCCCGACAAAGTCGAAGGCCCGGTTCCATTTAGACCGGATGGGGGGAGAGGCCCTGCAACGCTCATATGCGCCCCCACAGCTCTGTTAGGGACAGGAGGAGAACCTCGCCCTAACTTGAGCAAAGTCAAAGGCCCGGTTCATTTAGACCGGATGGGGGGAGAGGCCCTGCAATGCCCATATGCGCCCCCACAGCCCTGTTAGGGACAGGAGGAGAACCTCGCCTAACTTGAGCAAAGTCGAAGGCCCAGTTCCATTTAGACCGGATGGGGGGAGAGGCCCTGCAACGCCCATATGCGCCCCCACAGCCCTGTTAGGGACAGGAGGAGAACCTCGCCCTAACTTGAGCAAAGTCGAAGGCCCGGTTCCATTTAGACCGGATGGGGGGAGAGGCCCTGCAATGCCCATATGCGCCCCCACAGCCCTGCTAAGAACAGAAGGAGAACCTCACCCTAGCTCGAGCAAAGCCGAAGGCCCGGACTCCTACGGGAGCTGGGCTCCGTCCGTGACTTCTACTGCAAGAAGGCCCCCGCCCAGACTCCCACGGGAGCCGGGCTCCGTCGCCAACTTCAATTATCGGTAAACTCCGTCCGAACTCCTACGGGAGCCAGACTTCGCACCTGACTTCAATTGCAGGGGACTCCACCCGACTCCTACGGGAGCTGGGCTCCGCCCACAACTCCAACTTCAAGAGGGACTCTCCGCCCGGACTCCTACGGGAGCCGGACTTCGTCACCAACTTCAACAGCTAGTGTTCTTCGTCCAGACTCCCACGGGAGCCAAACTTCGCTCGACTTCAGCAAAGAAAAACTCCAAACGAAAAGGAAAAAGGAAGGCAATGGACCACGACAGTGACGATTGGAAAACAAACAGCGGCCAAGGTGCAGAAAACCCTGTCACAGCAAGGATTGGGGCTCCCATCGGGAGTCTCAGCTTTCAAGGAAGCTTTCGACGCAAAATAGGACAACTTACTCAGGGTGACAGAAGCTCGAACCCCCGAACTCAAGCCCTAAGAGGGACCCCAAGCCTGAATGGCCCCGGGCGAGCCTGCGGCCATTGACGGAAAAGATGGGTTGGTGCAATGGCAACGGATACCTTCGAACGGCGTAAAAATCGAAAAGAAGCTTGGCAAATAACAATCCAACACGAATAAAAGGGGCCACCGGTGACCTTAGACAAGTAAAAAAAAAAAAAAAAGAGAAAAGGAAAAAAGAAAAGGAGGAAGAGAGAAGAAAGAAGAATAAAGAAGTTCGACAGACAACTATTCGATGCAAGATGCGGACGAGGTAAAAAAATCTTCTTTTCATTTTTCAACTAACAAGATGTACGTTACAAGACCGATGGGCCAAGAAAAAAAAATATATATCATTGCAAGTCTCGCGAACACGGTTTGGAAAGGATACACCGGAGGCCGCTTCAAGCTGCAAACTTCTCTTCCCATTTCTGTCCTTCCCAGCCGCGTTGTCCATTGCGTGTGACAGGCCCATCAGCTTTTGCCCCACCTTGTTTCGCTCCACCTCCGAAGTCCCAACCTTAGGGGGAAAAGGATGGGATAGATTTCGGGGGCGGTAGGGGCAATGGCAGCGGCGATGAAGACCTGTTTCAAGAAGAACCGGAGTCACCCCGGGGCAGTGGTGGCTTCAGAGATATGCATCATCATCGAATGCTCCGTGACAGCCACCATCCAAAATGCTCCGGCAAGGTCGGCATGCGCTACTTCCACCATCCCCGCAACAAGTTTCACTGTCCCACTGTCGACGTCAATCGCTTCTAGTCCCTCGCCCCGACGACATCAAGGATCCCGCCACAGCTTATGACGATAGCTCTGCCCTCTTGACCGGTATCACCCCATCTTGCTACTCCAAAATTCTCGAGCAGAATGCCTTTACCGATGGCCTCGTTATTAAATCCCTGTTGTCGAAGGAATTCTTTCTCGAGCCCCCTTCCAAACGACGGGGACCCTCAGCGGCCGCTCGATGGCCGGAGAACTCACCAACCGCTGTTCTCCTCCTTGCTTTCCTCCAAGTCCTTGACATCCCCTTGAGGATGGCCTCCGGGGTGGAGGGCATGACAGGGAAACCCCGTGGAGAGGAATAGGGGGGCTGAAGATGGCAAGGACCGGCGCGGAGGACGCTCGGAGTTGGCAGGGGCACCAAGGAAGTGGCTGAGTAGCTAGGTTCTCAGATGAAAGAAAGGTGCCATCCTTTTGGCAGAATGAAGCCCTGAAGGAAGGGTAAGGGGTTTAAATAGGCAGCGGATCTTAGCGCAATTATGGCGGCGGGTGTCCCAAGGCCAACCGGTGCTTACCACGTGTCCCGCGTGTCCCACTCGCCGCTATCGAGGATTGACTGTTCGCAAATTTCCATAGCGTGACGCTTGGGCTCGCATTTCGACGGGAGTTCCGAAAAGACTCCTCAGGTCGCCCTAACCGAAAAAAGGGCTCTGGCGTGCGCACATTAAATGTCGACATATCCAAGGATGGTTGTGCCAGGATTCGAGGGGACAACTTTGGCCATGCTAATCTCTCTGTACTTCCTTCATTCGAAATTCAAACTCAGAAGTAGGGGGACTAGTGTTGGGTATAAAATACCCACGACCGAAGTTCTCAACAGGATTAGCCCTTGCGGACTCCGCCCGGACTCCTACGGGAGCCGGGCTCCGCCTACGACTTCGACTCCGAGAGGACTCCGCCCGGACTCCTACGGGAGTCGGGCTCCGCCCGGACTCCTACGGGAGTCGGGCTCCGCCCTCGACTTCGGACTCCGAAGGACTCCGCCCGGACTCCTACGGGAGCCGGGCTCCGCCCATGACTTCGACTCCGAGAGGACTCCCCCGGACTCCTACGGGAGCCGGGCTCCGCCCACAACTCCAACTTCAAGAGGGACTCTCCGCCCGGACTCCTACGGGAGCCAGGCTTTGTCGCCAACTTCAACTACCGGTAAGCTCCGTCTGGACTCCTACGGGAGCCGAACTTCGTACCTGACTTCAATTGCAGGGGGACTCCGCCCGGACTCCTACGGGAGTCGGGCTCCGCCCGGACTCCTATGGGAGTCAGGCTTCGCCCACGACTTCGACTCCGAGAGGACTCCGCCCGGACTCCTACAGGAGCCGGGCTCCGCCCATGACTTCGACTCCGAGAGGACTCCGCCCGGACTCCTACGGGAGCCGGGCTCCACCCACGACTTCGACTCCGAGAGGACTCCGCCCGGACTCCTACGGGAGCCGGGCTCCGCCCACGACTTCGACTCCGAGAGGACTCCGCCCGGACTCCTACGGGAGCCAGGCTCCACCCACGACTTCGACTCCGAGAGACTTCGTCCAGACTCCTACGGAGCCGGGCTCCGTCCTCAACATCAACTGCTGGTATGCCTTGTCCGGACTCCTACGGGGGCCGGACTTGCCTTTGACTTTAATTGCAGGAGGACTTCATCCCGACTCCTACGGGAGCCGAACTTCATCCTCGACTCGACCGACTGCGAGTGGACTTCGTCCAGGTTCCTATGGAAGCCAGACTCCATCTTCTATTCTGACTACGGGAAGACCTCACCCGGACTCCTATGGGAGCCGGGCTCCGTCACCAACTCCAACCGAACTTCGGCTGACGAGTCTGATGGACAACACTGCTCCCTCTCTGCGGTGGGCCCTAAGCAGCTCCATTACTCCCTGACAGGCCGTATTAACGGCCATGATTCTGCTCCACTCCCTGCGGTGGATCCTGTGCGGTTCCACCACCCCTAGATGAGTCACGATAGCAGACGTCGCTCCACTCCCCGTAACTAATCCCACGTGGCGAGCCACGGTGGTAGCCACGACCCCACTCCACTACTCTCCGTAATAAATTCCTCCTGACTCTGGGTGGCCCACTACCAGATGGTTACAGGCATCGCTATCAATCTGTTGCCCTCTCCATCTATAAAAGGGAAACCCAGATACGTTATTCGATAAGCTCTTAGTTTTTACCTCAAAACTCTGCTAAATTCTCCGTTCGAGCACTCCATTCTTGTTGAGGCAGAGAACTGACTTGAGCGTCGGAGGATCTTGCCGGAGCAACCCCACCTCCGGTTTAGACTTCCTTTGCAGGTCCCGATGGCAACTGCGACTCCCTCGACTCCAGCTTCTCTGGCGCAAGTGAATTTTTGCACCAACAGTGATGATCCTAATATCTTTGATGAGATGATGTTTGACATCAATTTTGAGAAATAGTTAGATGCAATGAGGTTAGAGATTGACTCGATGCACTCGAATCAAGTATGGACTTTAGTGGATCCACTCAAGGGTATAGTACCCATTAGATATAAATATATCTATAAAAGAAAAATAGATGTCGATGGTAAGATAGAGACCTATAAAGCTAGGCTCATGGTAAAAGGTTATAGTCAGCATGAGGGTATTGACTATCAGAAAACTTCTAACCTGTAGCCATGCTGAAATCTATCCACACTCTGCTTGCTATTGCAGCTTATTATGATTATAAATCTGACAGATGGATGTGAAATTATTTTTCTAAATGGATATCTTGAGGAAGATATCTATATGGAGCAATCTTTGGATTTCACATCAGGTGATGATGATCATAGAGTCTGCAAGCTACAAAGGCCCATATATGGATTAAAGTAAGCTTCTCAGAGTTGGAATCTTTATTTTAATGATGCGATCAAATTATTTTATTTCATCAAAAATAAAGAGAAACCTTATGTATACAAAAAGGTCAATAGGAGTACAATAATATTTCTCATATTGTACATAGATGATATTCTCCTCATTGAAAATGATATTCCCATGCTGACCACAGTCAAAAGATGGTTGTCCAAAGAATTCTCTATGAAAGACCTAGGGGAAGCATCCTATATTTTTAGAATAAAGATCTATAGGGATAGATCTACAAACATGCTAAGCCTGTCACAAAAACTGTACATAGAGAAAGTGCTGAAGAGGTTCAGCATGAAAAACTCTAAAAGAAGATTTGTATCTCTTAGGCATGATATTCATCTTTTCAAGATGATGTGTCTGACCATATCTGAGGAAGTTCAGCATATGAGTAGAATTCTTTATTCCTCAGCCATAAGGAGCCTCATATATGCCATGCTGTGTACTTGACCTGATATTGCTTATGCTGTGAGTGTCACGAGCAGGTATTAGCCAAATCCAGAGGAGGAGCATTGGATAGCTGTGAAGAACATCCTTAAGTACTTGAGAAGAACTAAAGATTTGTTCTTGATCTTTAGAGGAGATTTTGAGTTGCGAGTCAAGGGATATATTGATTCAAACTTCATATCTGATCTTGATGATAGAAAGTCTATGTCAGGGTATGTGTTCGCATGCCATGGTAGTGCAGTGAGCTAGAAGAGTTTCAAGCCACCCATCATAGCAGATTCAACTACAAAGGTAGAATATGTCGCTGCTTCAGATACTGCAAAGGAAGGCTTCTAGTTCAAGAAGTTCGTCGTGGAGCTTGGGGTAATGACATTAGATGTCATGCCACTTTATTGCGATAACAATGTAGCCATAGCATTTGCTAAGGGACCAAAGTCTCATAAAAAATCAAAGCACATCAAGTGACGGTACCATATCATACATGACCATCTCAAAAAAAATATGTCGAGATGCGAAGAGTAGACTTCGCGGACAACATGGCAAACCCGTGGACAAAGCAATTAAGCCAGCTAAAGATGAAAGTCTATCTTAAGAAGATGGGACCTAGATTAGTGGCCAATTGACTTTAGTCCAAGTAAGAGATTGTTAGATGTATATCTTAGAAGCTAATATGACTGACACATTATAATAAATCTAAGATATAATTTTGTACTTAACTCATTGATTTGATCAATAAAGGGCAAGTTTAATTTTCATTCAAGTGTGATGTGTCCTTGAATCATTCATAGAATTAATATTTTGATATATATTTTTAAAGTGTTAAGAATTAGAGACATGTATATAATTCCTAAATACTTCTGATCATAGTATCATCATGAGGATGGTGATCGATCCAGATAAACCGATGCACAGATCACTTTTTTGGGGTAGATGAGTCTTAGTCTACAGTGTGAGACACTGAATGATGAGTGCGGATAGTTGTTAGAGAAAACTAGTATTGAGCGTGATCATACGAGAGATCACTTGGATTTCTACTCAATCATTAGTGATTGTCTTAATGCTATAATTATGTGAATGATTTTTTGACCTGTGATGGTATGACTACTTGCAGTGAGACTGTTGAGTTTGATTGACACATAAACATAGTCTTAATGAGTTCTTATAGTGAATGTTGGCAATAGTTGGTCCACTGTAAGAGTAGAGTATGCATCTAGATAGAATCTGTCAATCTTGATAGAGAGAAGTAGTCCTATGGGATTTATGTTATAGCCCAAAAACCTAATTCAGCCCACAAAAGGCCAAAAAAAAAAAAAAAACAGAGTAAAACCGGGAAGAAGACTCCCGGTAGGAGTCTTCTTCTCCGGTGAGACCGGGCAAAATCAGGACTCCTAAGACCCCTCGGAGTCCTAGGATTTCCTATAAGAATACCCCCTCTCTCTTGAGATCGATCATCGGCCTCTTCTCCCTCTCTTTCTCTCCGATTTTCTTGAAGAAGAGCCGCGGGCACTGTTGGTTTCTCGTCGTGATTTCTCGCCGGTGAGATCATCGGAGGCTGAGGTGAGTCTCCTTCTTCTTCCCCTCTTTCTCCTCCTTCTTCCCGTACCTGTGCTTGAGGCGGCCGATGACGAGCGTCGCCGATCTTTCGGTCGGGAAAGACACCCTATTTTTGGGCCTTTTTCCATGGATTTTCCTGCGCCGGCGATCGGAATCGATCGTCGGCCATGCTCCTCCGTGACCGGGGGAGTGGCCCCCGTCTGCCGCCGGCCTCCGCCGTGGCGGCCGCAGCCCGAACGGCCGATCAAGGTCGGAGGACCAAGGGTCCCCTGTTCCGACACGGGAAGAACCAAGAAAAAGAAGAAAAGAAGAAAAAGAAGAAAAAGAAAAAGAAGAAAAAGAAGAAAAAGAAAAGAGAAAGAAGGAAAAAGAGAAAAAGAAAAGGAAAGAAAAAAAAGAAGAAAAAGAAAAAAGAAAGAAGAAAAAGAAAAGAAAAGAAAAGAAAAGAATAATAATAATAAAAATATATATATATATATATTTATATATATATATATAAGTAAGTAAATAAATAAATTAATTAATTAATTAAAAAAAATGAAATTGATGAGAGAGAGAGTTTCTCTCTCTTCTTTCAGTCTGAACCCTGACTTTCTCTCTCTGGAATTGGACTTTCTCTCTCTACTTTCTCTCTCTAGAATTTTCTCTCTAAGTTGTTTCTCTCTCTTGATGGATTCCTCTCTCTCTAAAGTTATTCTCTAGGATTAGCGTAGTGGGAGGTCTCATCTGATGATTTTGATATAGTTTAGGAAAGAGTCGATTTTAAGTGAAGTTTTGAATTGGGATTTATTTAGATTTAATTTTAAATTAAAATTAATGTAAAAATATAATTTTGAATAATAGGCACGGAAGAATCTCCTAGAAGTTAGTCGATCTGTTCATTCAGTGCTTCGTGGAAGGTAAGTAATGAATCATCTTCTCGAGATATTCCATATTTATTCTGAAAATAAATAATTATTCTCTGAAATTATGCATGATTTATGAAATTATGTTTTGAAAGAAAAGTGCTTTTGAAATATTATGGTACGTCGATTTATGTACATATTCAGTGAAAAAAAATTATGTTACATTATGGTATAAAGTATTTTGATACAGAGCGAATTTATGCTCTCAGCCTAACTATGTTTCAGTGGGCCCCGCCAATGGGGATTATACGTTGGTACTCAATGGACCCTGCCAGTGGGGTTGTGCGCTGGTGTTTGTGGACCCTGCCAGTGGGGGTTGTGCATTGATATTTGTGGACCCTGCCAGTGGGGGTTGTGCACTGGTATTCTGTGGACCCCGCCAATGGGGGTTAAACGTTGGTCATAGTCAAGGCTGTTGAGTTACGAGTTTTTTGAATCGAATCGGATTTATGATTATATTACATGTGAATATTTAAAAATATTTGATTTGTATTAAATCAGCATGAAATATATTCTTATGTTTATTGCAGCATTATTCTTGAAAATTATATAATATCTGAATTATCTAGTTGAGATATTTGTTACTTACTGGGCTGTCTAGCTCATTATCTTTCTTTCTATTTTTCAGATTCAGATAATTAATTTCGAGCGTGGGAAGAAATATTGGGACAGAGCTTTTAGAGGCGAGATTTAGCATTGTCAACTTCATTGAACTTAGATCTATTGTTTTATTGTTAGCAAAAATTTTATTGGATGTAAGACATTTGATTTAATTACTTGAATTTCAGTTGAATAATAATTATTTGAATTTATTTCACTGTGATGCATTGATATCGTGATGAGATGCTTTGCATGCTTATGGAGAGAGTTCTTCATAAGTATGCGGTGGTTGCCATGACTCTCGATTCACAATCTCGGGTCGGGGGCGTGACAATTAATATGGTATCAGAGCATAAGTGGATAAATTATGACACATAGAATTTGACATAGTATGAGTGTAGGTGGGTAAACATTAGGAATATTGGGACGTTAGAATATGAGCATCATAATAAACCTATCCTAACAAATAGATAAATGAATCTAATAAGGTTTACTACTACAAGGTTACCATGCCTCCCCGTAGAATGACAAGAACTACTCAAGGAATTGCAAGAGAGACATCACAACCACGAGATGGTAGCACTCCCCATCTGACCAGTGGCACCCCTCAGGAGGAGGGAGTCGTAGATCCTAATGGGAGTGCTTCGAGAGCACGTCAAGAACCAGATATGGCTCAGTTAATGCAGACCCTAATCAGGATGGTACAAGCACAACAACAAATACAGCAGCAAATGTTTGAACAACAGCAGATACAACGAGATACACAACAATATCAGCATCCACCACCACAACATGGAGAGCAACCAGTACAACGGAACAATATTTCAGAATTTAAAAAGCTTGTCCCTCCAGCTTTCAAGGGGACTACTGAACCTTTGGAGGCTGATAACTGGATAATGGAGATGGAGAAGGCTTTCGCTGTCCAAGAGTGTCTTGATGAAGAAAAGATTCGATATGCAGCTTATTTACTACAAGGAGAAGCATACAACTGGTGTCAGCGACTACAGCGCAAGCATGAACAAGATGGCGAAATACTTACCTGGGAAAGGTTTCGGATTGCATTCTATGATCAGTATTTTCCTCGGAGTATAAGGATCCAGAAAGAGCAAGAGTTTATTTTTTTGAAGCAAAAGGGTATGAGTGTGACTGAATATGAAGCAAAATTTACAGAGTTAGCAAAATTTGCTCCGAGATTAGTGGATGGTGAGCAAGAACGTGTTCACAAGTTTGAGATGGGACTGAGAACTGAAATTCGAAAACAAGTGGTTCCATATGAATTGACAACTTATGCCGATGTGGTAAACAAAGCACTGATAATTGAAAGAGAAGTCAATGAAGAACGCATGGAAAGGAAAAGAAAATAAAGAAAGAGAATACAATCAAATGATACACAAGGGCACAATAATAAAAACATCAAAAGATCAGCTAAGGGAGCAATAGACAATAAGACTCAACAGATTGACGCTGAGCAGTGCTCCAGATGTGGCAAAAATCATGCAGACAAGGATTGCTATTGGAATACAGGTGCTTTTTCAAATGTGGTCAGATGGATCATAAAATTGCTAGCTGCCCGCTAAATACTGAAAATCAAGTTGGTCAAAGAACTCATGAAGGACAACATAAGGGTGGTAGACAGATTTCTAAAAACCAGGGAAGAGTTTATGCGCTTTCTCAACAGAATCCACAAGCTTCCAATACAATGGTGACAGGTATAAAAAATTTCGAGGATGAAATTTCTTTTTAGGGGTGAAGAATGTTATAGTCCAAAAACCTAATTCAGCCCACAAAAGCCCAAAAAAAAAAAACAGAGTAAAATCAGGAAGAAGACTCCTGGTAGGAGTCTTCTTCTCCGGCGAGACTGGGCAAAATCAGGACTCCTAAGACCCCTCGGAGTCCTAGGATTTCCTATAAGAATACCCCCTCTCTCTTGAGATCGATCATCGGCCTCTTCTCCCTCTCTTTCTCTCCGATTTTCTCGAAGAAGAGCCACGGGCACTGTTGGTTTCTCGCCGTGATTTCTCGCCGGTGAGGTCACCGGAGGCCGAGGTGAGTCTCCTTCTTCTTCCCCTCTTTCTCCTCCTTCTTTCCGTACCTGTGCTTGAGGCGGCCGGCGATGAGCGTCGCCGATCTTTCGGTCGGGAAAGACACCCTATTTTTGGGCCTTTTTCCTTGGATTTTCCGACGCCGGCGATCGGAATCGATCGTCGGCCACGCTCCTCCGTGACCGAGGGAGTGGCCCCCATCTGCCGTCGGCCTCCACCATGGCGGCCGCGGCCCGAACGGCCGATCAAGGCTGGAGGACCAAGGGTCCCCTGTTCCGGCACGGGAAGAACCAAGAAAAAGAAGAAAAGAAGAAAAAGAAGAAAAAGAAAAAGAAGAAAAAGAAAAGAGAAAGAAGGAAAAAGAGAAAAAGAAAAGAAAGAAAAAAAAGAAGAAAAAGAAGAAAAAGAAGAAAAAGAAAAGAAGAAAAAGAAAAGAAAAGAAAAGAAAAGAAAAAAATAATAATAATAAAAATAAATATATATATATATATTTATATATATATATAAGTAAGTAAATAAATAAATAAATAAATTAATTTTAAAAAAATGAAATTGATGAGAGAGAGAGTTTCTCTCTCTTCTTTCAGTCTGAACCCTGACTTTCTCTCTCTGGAATTGGATTTTCTCTCTCTACTTTCTCTCTCTAGAATTTTCTCTCTCTAAGTTGTTTCTCTCTCTTGATGGATTCCTCTCTCTCTAAAGTTATTCCTCTAGGATTAGCGTAGTGGGAGGTCTCATCTGATGATTTTGATCGAGTTTAGGAAAGAGTCGATTTAAGTGAGGTTTTGAATTAGGATTTATTTAGATTTAATTTTAAATTAAAATTAATGTAAAAATATAATTTTGAATAATAGGCACGGAAGAATCTCTAGAAGTTAGTCGATCTGTTCATTCAGTGCTTCGTGGAAGGTAAGTAATGAATCATCTTCTCGAGATATTCTATATTTATTTTGAAAATAAATAATTATTCTCTGAAATTATGCATGATTTATGAAATTATGTTTTGAAAGAAAAGTGCTTTTGAAATATTATGGTACGTCAATTTATGCACATATTCAGTGAAAAAAATTATGTTACATTATGGTATAAAGTGTTTTGATACAGATCGGATTTATGCTCTCAGCCTAACTATGTTTCAGTGGGCCCCGCCAATGGGGATTATACGTTGGTACTCAGTGGACCCTGCCAGTGGGGTTGTGCGCTAGTGTTTATGGATCCTGCCAGTGGGGATTGTGCGCTGGTATTTGTAGACCCTACCAGTGGGGGTTGTGCGCTGGTATTCTGTGGACCCCGCCAATGGGGGTTAAACGTTGGTCATAGTCAAGGCTGTTGAGTTACAAGTATTTTTGAATCGAATCGGATTTATGATTATATTACATGTGAATATTTAAAAATATTTGATTTGTATTAAATCAGCATGAAATATATTCTTATGTTTATTGCAGCATTATTCTTGAAAATTATATAATATCTGAATTATCTAGTTGAGATATTTGTTACTTACTGGGCTGTCTAGCTCATTACCTTTCTTTCTATTTTTCAGATTCAGATAATTAATTTCGAGCGTGGGAAGAAATATTGGGACAGAGCTTTTAGAGGCGAGATTTAGCATTGTCAACTTCATTGAACTTAGATCTATTGTTTTATTGTTAGCAAAATTTTATTGGATGTAAGATATTTGATTTAATTACTTGAATTTCAGTTGAATAATAATTATTTGAATTTATTCCACTGTGATGCATTGATATCATGATGAGATGCCTTGCATGCTTATGGAGAGAGTTCTTCATAAGTATGCAGCGGTTGCCGCGACTCTCGATTCACAATCTCGGGTCGGGGGCGTGACAATTTAAGAGGCTAAGTTTAAGAGTCTGTAACCACAATAGTGTGATTGATGAAAAAGAGTTTTCATAAGGATCGTAATTGGACTTAAGTTGATCGAATCTATTATATGACTGATGATGAGATTTGATAATTTATCCATGACCTACCATCTAGTCGGGACTCACGATAGAGGAATTGAATTACATGTAAACTACATATTGAGATTTTTTTTTCGATTCTACTGGATTACCACTATATACTACTAGGTATCATTGGTAGATGGTGAGAGCTTATTAGGGTTACTCAAGATAGATAATCCTTGATGAGTTAGAGTGAAACTATTCCGACCTATTGAAAAAGTTTCAATAGTGCTATGATAAAGATCATTGTATATCTCACTACCAGATAAAATTAAATTTATAGGATCACACAATAAAGGAATTAGACTTGAAATAAATAATTGAACTTATGAAGTCTCAATTGAGTTTAGAGAAATACTATTGGGTTCAGGATAACTTTGCTAGCACATGGTTGGACTTAATTTTTTCTTTGCATTCAAATTTTTTATTTGATAAGATTAATTAAAATTTAATTATCTATAAATAATCTAAATAAATTAGATTCATTGGGCTCCAATTATTGGGTGCCTAGAGTTTTGGATCAAATGAATTAAGGGTTCAAACCCTTAATCAATTTTTTTGATAGTTTTGATTGGGCGCCACTTGATTTGATCAAGTTGGATGTGCACACACTAGAGAGGGTGTGTGGACCTGATTGGGATGTCCCATGGCAGCCATATGGCATGTGTATTTGTGGGTGCAAAGGTTCCAAAAGTTGATGCCTAAAGGATCTCCTAAAGGGGATCAAATAACTAAAGGAATAAGGATTCCTAATACAAGTAGGACTTGTATTAAGTGGTAGTTTGATTTTGAATAGGATTCAAACTTTATGCCTATTTAAAAGAGCCTTCCTTAAGGCTCCTTATCTTTAAATTCCAGCAGCCCATACCTCCCTTATAAGCTCTCCATGCCCCCTCTCTCTTCTCCCTCTCTTCTCCCCTTAAGGTCCAACGCCTAAGGGTGTTGTGCATCCCATATCTCCATGCCCAAGAGGAGCTTGGGTGTCCCCTTGCTTGCTAGTTTTCAGGCCTTGATTGCTTCATAATCAAGAAAAAAAAAGTAAGAGAAGAAGAGAAGAAAGGATTAAGGAAAGGATCAAAAAGTTGATCGCGATCCAGACTTCGTTCAGATTCGCAAGTTGATTGTTCTTAGAGAAAAAGATCAACACCAAAAAGAGACTGATTCTAAGTAGATATCTATAGAAATTGGATACTTGCATGGCTAAAAGAGAATCTACTCTCTTTCAGATCTAAATTTGAAGAAAAAAATTATAAAACAGATATGTGATTCGATCACATATTCAATTTCAGTATATGAAATAGATTCTTATGTTCTATATTTTATGCATGCATGATTTAAATTAAAAAAAGTTTTAATCTTCTATTCTACTACATTATTTAGAAAAATTTTTTTGAAACATACATGCATACCCCAACATGAAATTCTAACATCTGGCCTATGTCAAACGGCAACAGACGGATAAGTTAGAGGCTAGGTCTATGAGAGCTCATTTTATAGGATATCCAAAAAGATCTTTGGGGTACTATTTTTACCTCTCGAAGGATCACAATGTGATTATGATCTGGCATGTCAAATTCTTGGAAAGAGATTTTGCCCAAGATAGATATAGTGGGAGAAAAATTCAGCTTGAAGAGAGTATCTCTGAAGAGCAACGAGCATAGAGCCTGTAGAATCTATTCCACCTTATAGATCCAGTAAGATCACACATCCTCCTAAAAGATACATGAGTATGTTGGAAGAAGACAGAGAAAATATTCCTCATGAGTGATATGGACCATATTAATGATCCTAAAATCTAGGGTGAGGCGATGTCAGACATCGACTCTAAGAAATGGTTAGAAGCGATGAGGTCAAAGATAAACTCAATGCATACCAATGAGGTCTAGATCTTAGTAGATCCACCGATAGGAATAGTTCTTATTGGGTGTAAATGGATCTTTAGGAGAAATATGACTTAGATGAAAAAGTGAAGATCTTTAAAGTGAGGCTTGTGGCTAGAGATTATAGTTGCACGAAGGTGTTGACTATCAGGATACCTTTTTGTTAGTAGCCATGTTGTAGTTCATTCGAACACTACTTGCTATTGCAGCAGCTCATGACTATAAGATATGGCAAATGGATGTAAAAATTACTTTTCTGAATGGATATCTTGAGAAAGATATCTATATAGAACAGCCTCAGAATTTCACTTTCAGTGATGGAGATACAAGGTCTGCAAGCTGAAAAGATCCATGGACTAAAGCAAGCATCTTGGAGTTGGAATATGTGATTCAATTGTTGGTGAACGTAGGCGATTTCATGCATGTATTTTGAAATTTTTTTGAATAAATTATAGTAGAAGATAATTAGATTAATCAAACTAATCTAATTTGTATATGATCTAATCATCAAATCAACTTATTCTAGGATCTATAACATGTTATGTTGTATATAAAATCTAAAAAAATAATAAATATAAAATCAACATGCATGCATGTGAGCAGTAGATCACATCTACTATTAATCTAAGTTCAAACTTGATATTTTTGCATGGATCGATGATCATCGCTGTTGAGAGATATGGTAGAGAGGGTCTTCACTGGTTGCTCGCA
Organism: Elaeis guineensis; assembly: GCF_000442705.2. Classification (NCBI taxonomy): domain Eukaryota; kingdom Viridiplantae; phylum Streptophyta; class Magnoliopsida; order Arecales; family Arecaceae; genus Elaeis; species Elaeis guineensis. The sequence goes on along the minus strand of NC_026001.2, from coordinate 39,981,399 downwards.
GCCGCACATGCATCCGGTCTCTATGAAAAATCTACTCGAAGCCTCGATCTGATCGATTTTCTCGAGAGTGTTAGCTCGCATGAAGACCTTTTTCTTGACAGATCTGGATCTCTTCTTCAAAATTTTAAAATCTTTTTAGAAGTTGAAGATAGACTTCTGGAGGAGATGAAGAGGTCTAAGAAAGATGGAGAGAAAAATAATTTTTTCTTATTTTTTCTCTCTTCCCAAACCCTAAGGACTAAAACCCTAGAAACCTAGTTTTCGTGCACACCTCAAGAGAAGAGGACTCTCCTCTTCTTTCATGCTATGAAACCATGCCCAAGACTCCTCTCTATGTGAAGGCCTCTCTCTCAGTCTCTTACACATACAAGAATGAAATAAAACTCTTTTTATTTCAATGTGTAAGGAGGTGGGGTGAAGAGTCCTATAGATCATGGACTCTTGATATGTTGTTGCCCCTACTCAAAAATTTATGTCAAAATATGCCAAAAAAATATGAGACATCTCTTTTCATATTTTTTTATAATAAATTAATTCTCCAACTAATTTCTCACAAAAAATCTCCTCAATATGTCACACACATAAGGAGAAAAAATATGTTGGCATGGAGAGGTTGTAGATAAAACATTATTTTTAAGGTATCCTATTTCAAATCTAATTTGAATTCCTTTTAAAATCAGATCTCATCCACTTTTAGATGTGAGAAAGAGAGGGGAAAGCTCTTTTGCATGAAGAAATCTCACACCAAAAAACTTTTGGCATGAGAAGATATGGTGTCTTAAACTTGATGGCATATGGGGAGAAGGAGAGTCCAATCCTATATGGACTCTTGTTTCCTTATTTGAATCTAAACAAAATCATATCTAGTTTAGCTCAAATAAAATAGATAAAACTTAATCTAATTAGGTTCATAAATTTTTAATCAAATTTTAATTAAATTAAAAATTAATTGAACCAAAGTCTAGATCAAATCAGAGATAATTCTCTCTTAGCGATTAGGTCATCTAATAACCTAATCGGGTCAAACATAATTGAATCCAATTCAATTAGATTTTATTTAATTCTCTTTACTCAATCAAATTAAGTTAATTAATAATTTAATTATTAATTAATCTTCTATTAATTACTAATACTTGGTAAATTAATTTATTATAACTTTTGCATAAGGTTAACCATCAATTGAATTGACGGTTAAGCCCTTGAATGATTCTCAATTATTGATCAGCCACATGATTAGTCAGAAATTTTTTTTGAGTGTGACCTCATAGGTTCGAACTTAAGTCGGTAGAATAAGAATAACTTTCTAATCAATTGATATAACTATCTAGCAATGATAACCCGATGTTCGGATAGGTCGAATGAAGGCGAAGCAACATTCAAGAACCTATTAGCATATGGTTACCATATAATTCATCCTTTTGACCCTAATGCTCGAGGATGACCTAAAATTTAATTATCAATCCTAGATAAGTCATTCACATTGTATTTAAATCTTTTTCAAATCCATCACATGGATTATCCATGTCCAAATTTTGCTAAATTGAAATACATTGATACATTAACTCCTACTAATTTGGAGAGATCAATCCTATCTTGACTCACATGAATTGATAAATACTTGACTGCATTCAAAAATCTTTCATCACTAAATTAGAAACTTAGTTAGTCTGGTACCAAAGTATAGTGAGTTGCTTACAAGTTACTATGGTGATCTTAGGTCGGAGGGACACTTATACCCATATCCTTCGCAAGCTACTTTTGATAGCAGAGTGCTACACAGTTGGTTATATTTAGTGACGATGTACTCTTACATCTCACCTGTGTGTCATATCAGTGTCTCTACATTATTTGGTTACGAGAACAATCAATACATATGGCACACAATGACCTACACTTGATATCGCTATCGTCCTAGTAATAGTATATCGTTTGGTTGCAAACCAATTTAAGGACTACATGATAAATCCTCTTTTATCGATCAAAGTAGTCTTAAGGACTTCATCATAACATAGGAGTTCATTAGAAGATATAATTTTGTGATAAAAAAATTTAAATAACTTTTATTATTGATCAATTCATATATATTTATAATTAGCACAATCATCAAACGATTAGCTTTAGGACATATTTTCTAACAACTCCCACTTGAACTAAAATCAATCAGTATAGTATCATATACCCATCTTGATTTATTATCTCAAAACTCCTAGATACTGAGGCTTTAATAAATAGATTGGTCAAGTTCTCCTTTCCATCGATCTTCTAAAGATTGATGTCTCCTTAACAGATTTCTCAAATAAGATGGTAGTGATACAAAATGACTGATAAGCTAATGGGACTTTGGCTCCTTGGCATAAGCTATGGCTCCGATGCTGTATAATACAGTAGGATCATCATCAAAGGGTGTCACTACATGCTTGCCAATGAACCTGTACAATCGCATAGCTTTCTTGCAAGTATCAAATGCTACAATGCATCCAGCCTCACAATTTGAATTTAACTATATTGCTCTGCTTGAAATCTTTCCAACAGATTGCTATATTATTTAGGATAAGGATGTATTTCGATATGGTCTTGCTATTATTATATCTAACTAAAAATCAAAATTTTCATAAATTTTAAGTCAAATTCTTTATAATCGAGTCACCGATCCTTAGTATTTCTCAAATACTAAAGGATGACTTTCCAGTGATTCTCATCTGGATCTTACAAATATCTACTTACTTCCCTAGTGAGTATACCATATCTGATCTCATACATAGTATACATGATAGAATAAATTCTACTCATAAACACTCTATGTACGTTGGACTGAGAAAATTCAAGCAGCCTCTTAGATCTATCTCTATAGATCTTCATCCCTAGGATGAGGGATGCTTTTTCCAAAGTCCTTTATGGAGAATAATAATAACAGCGAAACTTTTATTTCCTATAATGTAAGAAATATCATTTTTGATTAAAAAAAATTATTAACATAAAAAACAAGAAATACACTCATAGAACTATTAATCCATTTATATTTGCAGAATTTTTCTTCATTTTTAACGAAGCTATGCATTTTGATCACTTATCAAAATATATGTTCCAACTCTGAAATATTTAGCATTGCCACAGAAGAAAATATCTTGCTATGGTCAATATCATAATGTTGACAATATTCTTAGGCAACCAAATGAGCTTTGTAGATCTCCACCTTCTCATTTGCGGTCTCTGATCCTATTGAAGATCCACTTACATCTTATAGATTTTACCCCTTCGAGTGGATCAATGAGTATCCATACACCGTTGACCTTCATGGACTCAATTTTGGACTTTATGGCTCCAAGTCACTAATCGGAGTTGGATCTCTGTATGGCATCCATGTAGGTGATCAGATTCGTGTTGTTCTTATCGAGTTCAACAGAATCACATCTCGGACCTAGATACCGAAGTATCTACCTGACAGATGCGGTACTCTATCGGATCTCCGTAATGGTGCCTCTACAATGGATTCCAAATTTGATCTAATCAAATCTAGTTATATGGGTTCATCAGATTGTATCGATTCTTCTACCTATCAAACTTTATAAGTTCCATACTAAAAACATCAGTACCTTCACCATGATACTCTTTTTCTAAAAGGAATGCCGAACAACTCTTATTCTTGAGCATGATAGAAGTTATATCCCTTAGATTCTTTGGGGTTAACCTTTAAAATAATACATATAGGATCGAGATCCAAGCTAATGGGTCTGCAATTGCTTGATATAAATCAAACACTCTCAAACCCTAAGATAAGAGAATATCGGCTTACGCCTAGTCCATATCTCATATGGAGTCCTTGCGACTGATTAGTTTGGAATTCAATTTAGAATATGATAAATAGTTTCAAGAGTATAATCTTAAGAAGAGACTGACAAACTTATAAACTCCATTATGCATCAAACTTTGTCTAACAAAATTAATGCAATAAGAGAGAATCCTTATTCTCTTCTAGATATGTCAAAAACCTCATCGAAAGGGTATTCTCCTCTTTGGTCTGATCAAAGAATTTCAATGCTCTCCTTGATTTATTTCTCTATCTTATTATGAAATTATTTAAATATTTTAAATAATCTAAATTTATGGCAAATATGTTCATAGATCCAATATATCTATTTATATTAGATTTAGAATATCATTTACTCGTTCATCTTTTCTAGCAAAAAGTGATTCGGTCATCTTACTAAAGAGATAGGATTGACAGGTTGACAATGATTCACAATCATTGACTTTGAGAGTTATCTTCTATTGATCCTATTCTTGTTTATATGACTTAGCCTAAATTGCTAAAGGTAGATATTTGTGACATTATCTACTTTAAGAAGTTTGTTTATTGTGTACAATACACTAACAAGCTGTGACTATTTGTAAATATCATTTCTTAGTTATCCACGTGATTTTGACATCATTCACAATGATATCACAAAAATCATTAGATAATAATGACAATCACTAAAAATAATATTACTAGAATTGAAAATAGTCTCGATGATTTCTAAAATAAAGATTGGAATATAACTTTCATCTCCAACGTTCAAAAATCTCTTGCTATTTTAAACTTTTTACTAACCTGAAGTCATTGCAACAATTTGCATGGACTTTTGATATCTAATATCTAGATAGTAGGATCATAGATAAAGAAATCATAAGGTGTTATAATATAAGTACCTTATCCAACAACTTTTTACTGATTTTTCTTCCTTAACCTGTTCAGATCAAGGGACTTTGCCAGACTAGGTTAACCTTAGACTCTTTTGTCAGTTCAGACTCATTAGCCCAAGCACGACTCTTTAGCACCTTCTTTTCCTTTGTCAAAAAATTATTTCCCTACTGAAGATACATCTTTAGAGGTACAAAAGAACTCCTTCAACATTTGAAGGATTTTCTTCCACTGAGCATCATCGAATTTACAGCTAAATTCATGATTTTTCGCTGCTCTCAAAAACATCACATAGTGATATGATCATTTGGCCACTTCTAATAAGTAGCTTTGATTGTATCACGTGTGTTGGACGTGGAAACTTTAGATGCTGGATCCATAATCATATTTAGGATTCATTCGTGCTCTAAAACTATTTGCAAATTTCGATATCATCTATCAAAGTTGGATCCTATAAATAAGTCACTGTCAAACAATGAATGGAGCAATGGACATCTAGCCATAACTAAAAAAAAATACAAGAGCTCTATATTTATAAATTGATTAAGTCTAAATACTTGGATTTTAGTCTAAAGATTTTTTTACTATTTTATACGAATTAATAGCCTCTACCTCTAATCCGAAGAATTATCTTAATTCTTAAGCAGGTACTAGAATCCACACAGACTACATACAGGCTCGAGGATGGCTTAGTTAACCCATATGCATCTATGGATAGATTTTTAAATAATTATTTTTTTAAATAATTTTTAATAATTTATTTTACTTCATATTTTATTTCAGTAGGCGATGGGCCTCCACTGAAAGTTTCAGTTAGGTAAAACCATCAACATGAACCTACTCAGTATTTCTAACTAATGAATGATCAGATCCGAGGATGGCTCGATCAACCCAACCATCATCAGATAGTACAACAGAGTTATCATATGATAAATGATAATTCCATCATTTTGAGAGAACATTAGATGGATGGCACCTGCAATGTCAATCAGAAATAATGAATCCATTATCATTCATCTTAATGGAGGCTATGATCTAGTTATCCCCATAACTAGCTCATTTTAGGGATCTAATAATTTAAAAAATTTAATTTATGAGTCAAAAGAAGAGAAGAGATTAACCAGTAAACCATAATGTTTTCACTGACTTCACCAAGTCATTGAATTGGATCAGGGTTATGCTAGTTAAAATGGCACCTAGGTCAATCACACTAATCAACCTTAATAGCATAGGTCAACTCGAATCACTTAGCGATCTAATTAAGATATAATTCATAAAATTGGTCAGATAAGTGAGATCGATGGGAGGGTCTACTAAGCTTGCCTTAGATATCATTGACATGGCCAGGTAAGCCACTCTCAATTAAAAACCACCGATCGGAATGTCGATCTTACCTTAGATATCAATTGATTAATTAATTTTGATTTGACCAACCCAATGATTCGAGTTCAACTACTGAGCCATAATCAAGGTCTATTTGGTCTAATCAAAGATATGGACTTGACCATCTACAACTATTGTATTGGTTCTAGAAAAACTCTGATTTATTCTAATTCAATATTTAGTTAGATTTAATCAATTTCTTTAGTTAGTCTATTAACTCTTTGATTCTAACTTTAGGTCTAACCCAATTAAGAGGATCCGATTTAAGCTATCTATGCCTCCATATTTTATACAATATCATTAGATCTTAAATCATAATTCTTGATCTAATCGATCCTTCACTTAATTCTCAATTAAGTTCAGCATTAACATGAGTTTAGGTTTAGGATTGAAATAATTTTAATTTTTTTTATTTTATAAATACTTTACAACAAATATTATGCAAAATTTTTTTATTCTGAAATTGGGTCGACTCAATCAACATTGAGTCAGCTACACAAGAAGAATAGGTCAACTCATTTCAAAATTGGATCGGCTCAGTAATTGTGTGAGCACGATTCAAGAAGTTTTAGTTCTAAAAATTCTTGTATACTACTAAAATAAAATCAATTATAATACTTTTAGATCATATCTAAAATTTTTATGATTTAAGATTTTTTTTTTTATGATTAAAATAATTTTAATCATATAGATTAGATACTTTATTTTTCATACAACTTTGTATCACATACAACAAACTTAGGATTTCAAGATATAGAGTTTTGTAGAAAAATAAGTTCTTCCTTTCACGTTCTTCTTTATGGGATCTAATCACATGATACCCCTACACGCCATAAGAGTATCCTATCGAATGGAAAGAGATGGTCTTTAAATCTTTCTTGCTCCTATGATCGGATGGCCTAGTGATCAATCCAGTCTAAGTACTTGCTAATCGGATCATCTAATCAAATCACATATCATATATATATAAATTTAGATCTAATATAAATTATATTAGATCTAATTATAATTTTAGATCACATCTAAATCAGATCATAAATATCACATGCATGATATAAAATCAAATTTTATCAAAGATTGGTACAAACTAGGACAATCTTTTCACTGTAAGGGGTAAACCTTACAGCAGGACAACCTTATATCAGTTTGTGTGATCTACCATTAGTTAAATTTAGATCTAGATATTATATATCAGATCTAAATAAAATTAAATTTTAGATATAATATGAACATAAGTCATGTCATAATGAGCCTAGGCTCTGATACCATTATTGGTGAACGTAGGTGATTTCATGTATGTATTTTAAAATTTTTTTGAATAAATTATAATGAAATATCATTAGATTAATTAAATTAATCTAACATACATATAATCTAATCATTAAATCAACCTACTCTAGGATCTATGATATATTATGTTGCATATAAAATCTGAAAAGTACTGAAAATAAAATTAGCATGCATGCATGTAAGCAATAGATCACATCTACTTCTAATCTGAGTTCAGAACTCGATACCTTTGCATGGGTTGACGATCACTGTTGTTGAGAGATATAGTAGAGAGTGTCCTTGCTTGTTGCTCTCAGCCACACATATGTCCGATCTCTATAAAAAATACACTCGGAGTCTCGATCTGATCGATCTTCTCAGGAGTACTAGCTCGAATGAAGATCTTCTTCTTGGCTGATCTGGATCTCTTTTTTAAATCTCTAAAAATTTTTTTGAGGTTAAAGATAGACTTCTAGAGGAGATGAAGAGGTAAAAGAAAGATGGAGAGAAAAATAATTTTCATCTTATTTTTTCTCTCTTCCCAAACCTTGAGGACTAAAACCCTAAAAATTTGATTTTTGTGCACACCTCAAGAGAAGAGGACTCTCCTCTTCTTTCACACCATTAAACCATGCCCAAGACCCCTCTCAACATGAAGGCATCTCTCTCAGGTCTCTTACACACACAAGAATGAAATAAAACTCTTTTTATTTGAACATGTAAGGAGGTGGGGTGAAGTGTCCTAGAGATCATGGACTCTTGATGTGTTATCGCCCTTACTCAAAAATTCACATCAAAAGATGCCAAAAAAGTATGGGACTCCCCTTCCCATATTTTTTGACAGTAAATCAGTTATCCAACTAATTTTTTACAAAAAATCTCCTAAAAATGTCACACACATAAGGAAAAAGAAATGTTAGTGTAGAGAGGTTGTAGATAATGTCAAACATCATCTTTAAGGTATCCTATTTCAAATCTAATTAGAACATACCTTTTAGAATTAGATCTCATCCAATTTTGGATGTGAGAAAGAGAGGGGAAAGGTCATTTGCATGAAGAAATATCATGCCAAAAAACTTTTAGCATGAGGAGATATGGCATCTTAAACTTGGTGGTGCATGGGGCGAAGGAGAGTCCAATCCTATATGGACTCTTGTTTCCTTATTTGTATCCAAACGAAATCACATCTGGTTTAACCCAAATAAAATTGATGAAATTCAAACTAATTAAATTTATAAATTTTTAATCAAATTTCAATCAAATTATAAATTGATTGAATCAAAATCCTAATCAAATCAGGGATAATTCTTCCTTAGCGATTAGGTCATCTCATAACCTAATCGGGTCAAACTTAATTGAATCTAATTCAATCAGATTTTATTTAATTCTTTTTACTTAATCAAATTAAGCTAATTAGCAGTCTAATTACTAATTAATTTTTATTAATTTACTAACACTTGGTGAATTAATTTATTATAACTTTTGTAAAAGATTAACCATCAATCGAATTGACGGTTAAGCTCTTGAACAATTCTCAATTATTGATCAATCACATGATCAGTCAAAAACTTCTTTTGAGTATGACCCCATAGATTCGAACCTAAGCCAATAGCATAGAAATAACTTTCTGAACCAATCGATATAACCATCTAGCAATGGTGATCCGATGTTCGAATAGGTCGAATGAAGGTGAAGCAACATTCAAGAACCTATTGGCATATGGTTATCATATAATTCATCCCTTTGATCTTAATGCTTGAGGATGACTTAAAATTTAACTATCAATCTGAGATAAGTTATCCATATTATATTTCAATCTTTTTCAAATCCATCATATGAATTATCCGAGTTCAGATTTTGCTAAATTGAAATATACTGATACATTAACTCCTACTAATTTAGAGGGATCAATCCCATCTTGACTCATGTATCAACTTGACAAGTATTTGACCGCACCCAGAAACATTTCATCACTAAATTAGAAACTCAGTTAGTCTAGTACTAAAGTACAGTGAGTTGCTTGCAAGTCACCATGGTGATCTCAGGTCGGAAGGACACTTATACCCATACCCTTTACGAGCTACCCTTGATAGCAGAGTACTCTGCAGTTGGTTACATTTCGTGATGATGTACTCCTACATCTCACCTGCATGCTATATGGTACACAATGACTTACACTTGATATCACTATTATCCTAGTAATAACGTATCATTTGATTGCAAATCAATTTAAAGACTATGCGATAAATCCTTCTTTATCGATTAAAGTAGTCCTAAAGACTTCATCATAATATAGGAGTTCGTTAGAAGATGTAATCTTGTGATGAAAAAGATCAAATAACTTTTATTATTGATCAATTCATATACATTTATAATTAGCACAATCATTAAATGATTAGCTTTAGGACACATTTTCCAACATCAATGATGTGATCAAATCATTTGATTTCATCAAGAATGAGGAGGAACCGTACGTATTCAAGAAAGTTGGTGGGAGGGCTGTCATATTTCTTATATTATACATGGATGACATCCTCCTAATTGGGAATGATATTTTTATGATGATTTCTATGAAAGTTTGGCTGTCTAAAGAGTTCTCCATGAAAGACCTTAGAGAAGCATTCTATATTCTGAAAATAAAGGTCTATAGAGATAGATCTAAAAGGATGTTAGGTTTATCATATGTTGCCCAGCTATGCAACCCAAGAGGGGGGGGGTGAATTGGGTTTCTAAAAATTTTAGACTTAATTAATTACTTATGATGAATAAGAGAAAGATTTTAATTCAATATTAATTACCTAAAGCAGTATTGCAAGGATATAATAAAGAAATAAGATAAAGCGATAAAGCACACCACAAACACAAGGATTTATAGTGGTTCGGTGCCAACCTTGCACCTACATCCACTCCCCAAGCTCCTACTTGGGAATTTCAATCCAGTATACTTGTATTCAACCTGAATACAAAACGTCGGAAACTCCGACACTAGCTATCCCAAGCTAGATCACTTATTTCCCGGATACAAGTAAACCCAAAACACTCCGATTTCAGGTTCGGATCAACCTTTCCTTGTTTTGGAAATCCTCCAAAAACAAGAACAAAAACTCACAAAGAGTTAGAAAATTTTGAACACAGATTAATACAATAACAGCTCCTTTAAATGAGCGAATATAACAATAAAAACTTTACTCAAATGAAGAACCCCTTTTCGAATTTTCTCAAAGTGGATGAACGCTTGAACGAATGCTTGAGAAGAGATTGATTGTTGATTGAAGATCTCTTGAAAGCTTTGGAAGATCTCTAGATCAAGGTTGAACAATAGACTTGAAAGATCCTCTCTTTGAAAGCTCTTGAATCTCTTTCACAATCTCTCGTGTGGATTTTGGATCCTCTTTTCTTTTTCTCTCAAATTATCTCGTGGATCCTCTCAATGAATTTTATCTCTCTTTTGATCTGCTGATTGATCTTCTTATTTCTCTCCAATTTGATCTGCTATTTAATCTACAATTTCTTTCACCATTTTAAGTATTTTATAGCATTAAAAGCAAGAGAAAACAATTTAGGCAGATAAAGAGCCGTTAGAGCAATTTTAGGAAGCATAAAAGGCAATTAAAATGGGCAAAAAAATAGTCGTTGCGGACGATTTCCATCGCAGGAGCCGACTCATGAGTCGACTCATGCTACAGGAGTCGACTCATGAGTCGACTTCTGTTGCACAGATCAGACAGTCTTGATTTCTGGATTTTTCGGCTCAAATCAGCAGAGGTCGACTCATGAGTCGACTCATGCCTTGTGGGTCGACTCATGAGTCGACTCACAGGTCGTGCCAAGCCAAAAATCCAGCGTGCCATGGGAATTTTTTTTGCGTGCCAATCAGCTCATAGTGCCATGAGTTAACTCATGAGTCGACTCATGCACTTCAAACCTTCATAACTTCAAAAATATAAGTCCAAAAATAATGAAATTTTCATCAATAGTTTACAAATCATTTATTCTATCAAATGATACTATTAAATCAGGTTTTTAGTGAAATTATGATTTTGCCCTTGAAGAGCATAAGGACTTTTTCAATTTAAAATTGTTTGTATCCCTTCAATCTGCTTTGTAATCATCAAAATCAATCTAGGAGCAACAATCTCCCCCTTTTTGATGATGACAAAATATTTGAACAAAAATATTTATGTGAATGCATTAATTTCAAAAGAATACATTATAGGTGTATATGCTTGAAAAGAGTATGATTCTTTTGGCATGTAATATAAATAGTCATATGCAAAAATAATTTGTCCATTTGCTTAAGGATTTGAAGATACGCTCATTTGATTATGTGATTTTGGTGTTAGAGCGGAAAACTTGTTTTTGTTATCAGATTGAGCTGTATTTTAAAAATTCCATTCCCATTTGATTTTAGTTTTAGCATCACAGCAAAAAATACTTATGTGCCTAAAAAATTATGTGTGCCAAAGTATGTTTAAGAGTTGAAAGTGTATTAGCTCATTTTGAGTTTAAGATATATCAGAGCAAGAGAAAAAAAATAAATTTTGCAATGTATCAGAGCAAGAACAATAATTTTTACAATGTTATCAGAAAAGATTTTACAATGTATCAGAGTAAATGTTATAATATATCAGAAAAAATTTCACACTGTATCAGAGCAAATGTTATAATATATCAGAGAAACTTTCACACTGTATCAGATTAAATTTTATCATGTATCAAAGCAAGTTAAAAGAAATTTTAGGGTGTATCAGAGTAAATCAAATTTCTTAAGATGTATCAAGGTAAATTTCAAAAGATATATCAGAGCAAGTTTGAATTTTGAAATATATCAGAGCATATAAAAAATTACTTATTTGCACTGTACTTATGATTTTGCTTTTGATGGATGACTTTTTGTTTAATTTCTGTTTGATATCAAATTTCTCAAATTTTTGCTTAATTTCTCAAAATACCATTTTTGTTTAATTTCTCAAATTTTGTTTAATTTCTCAAATTTTTATTTAATTTCTCCAAATATTTAATTTCTCAAATTTTTGTTTAATTTCTCTAATTTTTGTTTAATATCTCCAATTTTGTTTTGTTTAATTTCTCAAATTTTGTTTAATTTCTCAAATTTTTGTTTAATATCTCTAATTTTGTTTTGTTTAATTTCTCTCCCTTTTTGACATCATCAAATATGGTTAACTCTTCCTTTTTTTTTTTTTTTTTTTTGAAATATTCTTTAATTTCTCCCCTTTTAGAGTTTATCATAGAAGTTTGCTCCCCCTTAATATAGCAATTATCAACATCAAACAACAACAAAGAGAAGACAATTTTTCCACAAGAAGAATATATATAACCAAAATATGATCAATATCATTACAAAAGGTAGAAATATAAGTGAAAAATGATTCCATTAAAAACATAATTATTTCAATACATAGTTCTTAAAAATAAAATTCAACCAGCTAATTTGTCAATACATGGCCCCAAGGTATAGATCCTAGAACAAGATACTAACACTTAGGATCTAGAAATGATCAAGATAAGTCAATGATCGGAGTCATCAGAGATAGGGTGAGGAGATGATGGATCAGAAGTGCGTCCTCTACCCCGTCTGCCTCTGCCTTCAGTTCTGACTTCAGCTCTCTCTTCAGTTCTTTCCTCAACTCTCTCCTCAGATCCCTTGATCCAACCACCATCAGTCTTTGCAAATCTCATTCGGTGCAGAGTGTGTTGGTTGAAAGTGTCCACATGAGAGAGCTTAGTAGCAGCCTCCCCCTCACAACTAACTCCAAACCTCCTGAATACTCTAGTAAGGGCCATACCATAAGGCAAGTATGCCTTGGATCTATTCAAAGTTTCTCTCATGGCCTCTATCATAAGTGCAGGGAGGTTCAGGGGGGTCTGAGTGATGACATGAAACATGACACATACATCTCTGCTGGAAAGTAAGTCATGTCTACCACTCCTTGGAAAGAAGAGCTTTGTTACTATCTGATGCAGGACCCTCATCTCAATGGACAAAATCTTTGCTTCCAATTTGTTTAAATTTCCTGAATAAGTTTCTCCTAAAATAATTCTGATCCCCTCTTCTTTAATTGGGAGTTCCATATATGAGTAACCTTCACTAGGCAACTGAAGTATTTCTCCCAATATCTTAGAATCCAGGCAGATATCAATTCCCTTTACAGTTGAAGTCACTGACCCACTTCCATAAAGTAGGTTTTGGTAGAATTATCTAACAAGGTCAACATAGGTGACTTTCTTAAGAGAGCAATAGAGTTCCCATCCTTGGTTTTTAATTTTGGTAGCAAAAGTAAATCCTTCTTCCTCAAAGAACCGAAAATCTATATTTTTCCCGGTTTCTACTTTTCTATAGGAAAGAGGATTCTTACTGGGGCTTAGGAGGGATTGAGAGGGACCTTGAGCAGGTACTGAAACTGGAGTGGGAGCAGTTGAAGATTGAGCAGCTTGCCTTTTTTTTCTGACAATTTCTTCAGGCTCACGGATTGATTTTCTTCTTTGGGGAAGTTTCATCTTTGGAGCCATATCCACTATAATAGCAGGCAAGGGGACTTGAATTGAGTGGAGGAGAAATCACAAGAGAGTAAAGAAGGATTTTGGTGGAGAAAAGAAGCGGATTTTGAAAGTTCGGTAAAGTGCTAGGGCACGTTCCAACCGCGCCAAGCAAAGCGAGAAAGCACAAAAAAATCCTTATCAAGGTGGCGATTTTTGGTGGAGAGGAGGAGGGAGAATTGCCTCGAAATAAATCCTTGGATTTGAAGCAAGAAAGAGTTGGAGAAGATGGCTTTTGGAGGGAGGACGATGAGAAGATGAGTCGTCTCACAAACAGAGTTTCTGTTTAAAAACAATGAGCCCGTGGAAAGTTTGTGGGATTTACAAGTTTGCCATTGAGTCGACTCATGGGGGTCGACTCATGAAGTTCAGAAAATCAGAAAAAATGTGAATAAATTCTAGAAAAATTTGAAATTTTGAGTGAAATAATTTTGCTCAATGATAAGTTTTTAGAATGATAAATTTGAGCTTTTGAGACCAGGATAGATGTTGAAAATTGAGCTCTAATTAATTTTTTGGAAATTGAGAAATTTTAGGCAAATAGATCTAGAATTCCTAGATTTCTCCTAATTTCACATAATCTATCCTCACTAAGGGCCTTTGTAAAGATATCAGCTAATTGATTTTCAGTACAAACATATTCAAGAATTACATTTTTGTTTTGAACATGTTCTCTTATGAAGTGATGTCTTATTTCAATATGTTTGGATCTTGAGTGTTGAATTGGATTTTTAGATAGATTTATGGCACTTGTGTTGTCACATCTTATTGGTGTTTCATTAAGTTTGATTCCAAAATCTTCGAGTTGTTGCTTAATCCATAAGATTTGAGCACAACAACTTCCGGCTGTAATGTATTCGGCCTCAGCCGTAGACAGTGCCACCGAATTTTGTTTCTTGCTAAACCATGAGATTAGGTTAACTCCAAGAAATTGGCAAGTTCCACTTGTGCTTTTTCTATCTAATTTACATCCAGCAAAATCAGCATCTGAATATCCTAAAAAATTAATTTGTGAGTCCTTAGAGTACCATAACCCTAGAGTTTGTGTACCATTTAAGTATCTAAGGATTCTTTTAACAGCATTCAAATGAGATTCTTTAGGATTAGATTGATATCTAGCACATAAGCAAATACTAAACATGATATCAGGCCTACTTGCAGTTAAATATAATAATGATCCAATCATACCTCTGTAGCATTTTAAGTCTACACATTTACCTTCATCATCCTTGTCAAGCTTACATGAGGGACTCATTGGTGTGCCAATTGGTTTGCAGTTCTCCATTCCAAATCTTTTGAGTAGTTCCTTGGTGTACTTGCTTTGGGTGATGGAGATTCCCTCTTTTGATTGTTTGATTTGGAGTCCGAGGAAGAAGGTGAGTTCTCCCATCATGCTCATCTCGAACTCCCCCTGCATAAGCTTAGCAAAGTCTTGACAAAGGGATTCATTAGTAGACCCAAAAATTATGTCATCAACATAAATTTGTATAATTAGTATATCATTTTGATTTCTTTTAATAAATAGGGTTGTATCTACATTACCTCTTGAAAAACCATTATTCATTAGAAATTTGCTTAGCCTTTCATACCATGCTCTAGGTGCTTGTTTTAATCCATATAAAGCTTTATTTAATCTAAAGACATGATTAGGAAAAGCATGATTTTCAAATCCGGGTGGTTGTTCTACATATACTTCTTCAGAGATATATCCATTTAAAAATGCACTTTTAACATCCATTTGAAATAATTTGAATTTCATAAAGCAAGCATATGTAAGTAGAAGTCTAATAGCTTCTAATCTAGCAACAGGTGCAAAGGTTTCATCAAAATCAATTCCTTCTTCTTGATTATATCCCTTAGCAACCAGTCTTGCTTTATTTCTAATTACATTTTCATGCTCATCTAATTTGTTTCTAAAGACCCATTTTGTGCCAATTATTGAATAATCTTTAGGTCTTGATACTAAGGTCCAAACATTATTTCTTTCAAATTGATTAAGTTCCTCGTGCATAGCATTAATCCAATTATGATCATTTTCAGCTTCTTCAAAAGTTTTAGGTTCAAGATGAGATACAAAAGCACAATGATTAACTGCATCTCTTAGTGAAGAATGGGTTTTTACCCCATGCATAGGGTCACCAATAATTAACTCCTTAGGGTGGTTGTGAACATACCTCCATTCCTTGGGTAGGTCATTTGTACCTTGAGGTTGTTCTTGAATTTCTTCACCTCTTTCATTTTGTTTGTCTTCTTGATCCTTGTCTTTTGGAGTTGCTGAATCCTTCAGAGTGATCTCCTTCATACCTTCTTTTAGTGGATCTGCATCATCAACACCCTCATTCTTCCTTGAAGGAAGATCTTTAGATTCATCAAAAACAACATGTATGGACTCCTCAACTACTAAAGTTCTTTTGTTGAAAACTCTAAATGCTTTACTAGTGGAGGAGTAACCTAGAAAGATTGCTTCATCTAATTTTGCATCAAATTTATCAAGTTTTTTCTTTGCCATTATTTAATACAAAACATCGGCAACCAAAAATATGAAAATATGCAATATTTGGTTTTCTTCCTTTCCAAAGTTCATAGGAGGTTTTCTTTAAAAATTGTCTAATTAAAGCATGATTTAAAATGTAACATGCTGTGTTAATTGCTTCCGCCCAAAAATATCTTGGAAGGTTGCTTTCACACAACATGGTACGGGCCATTTCTTCTAAGGTTCTGTTTTTTTTTTCAACTACCCCATTTTGTTGGGGTGTCCTAGGAGCAGAGAAGTTATGGCCAATTCCATTTTCATCACAAAAATTTTCAAAATCTTGATTTTCAAATTCAGTTCCATGATCACTTCTAATATTTTGAATTGAAAAACCTTTTTCATTAGAGACTTTTCGATGAAATTTAGTAAAAATATGAAAAGTTTCATTTTTGTGTGTCAAAAAGAAAATCCAAGTAAAACGAGAGTAATCATCTATAATTACAAAGCCATATCATTTTCCTCCTAGACTGGTGGTTTTTGTTGGTCCAAATAAGTCCATATGTAAGAGCTCTAATGGTCTAGAAGTTGAAACAGAGTTTTTGGATTTAAATGATACTCTAGTTTGTTTACCTAATTGGCATGCATCACAAATTCTATTCTTTTCAAAATTCAGTTTTGGCAAACCGAGAACTAAATCTTTCTTAATTAATTTTGAAAGAGAATGCATGCTGATATGTGCAAGTCTACGATGCCACAGCCAACTAGTCTCAATGATTTTAGCATTCAAGGATACTAGGCATTGCATGTCTAATTTGGCTAAGTCATTCAAATCTACCAAATAAATATTGCCATGCCTATGTCCTATAAATTTAATGCCATCGTTAATAGGACTAGTCACAATGCAAACAGATGATTCAAAAACTACTTTATACCTTTTATCACAGAATTGACTAATGCTAAGTAAGTTATGCTTTAAACCTTTAACTAGTAAAACATTCTCAATGTATTTGGAGGGAGTGATACCAATGTTACCTATCCCGATGATCTTTCCTTTGCCATTATCTCCAAAGGTGACCATCCCTCCATCCTTAGCATCAAGTGTGATGAATTGTGATTCATCACCAGTCATGTGTCTCGAGCATCCGCTGTCAAGATACCATTTTCTGTTTCCTTCTTGGGATGCTAGACACACCTGCAAGCAAAGATCAAGTTTCTGTCTTAGGTACCCAAGCTTTCTTGGGTCCTTTCAGGTTAGTCAGAATGGTTCCTTTTGGAACCCATATTTTCTTTGTGTTTGCATATTTGTTAATAAGACATGTGTATGATTTATGTCCTATCCTACCACAGTTGAAACAAGTAATATTTGTAGACTTGTTACTTGAATAATTTACATAAATATCCTTCAGAAATTTTTGTTTCTTCAGAGGTTTATAGCCAAGTCCAGCCTTATCATATATAGCTTTCTGATTTTCAAGAATCATATTTAGTTTGTTTGAACTTAAGGTGAACTTATCTACTATAGATTTCAGCTTGTTAATTTCATCCTTTAAGTTTTGATTTTCTTGAATCAAGGTGAATTTTTCAATTGACAGGTTTTCAGCTTGTTTCACTAAGGACTGATTTTCCAATTTCAGTTCTTTATTTTTCTTTCTTAGTTTCTTTAATTCATCAATTGAATCATAGAATGCTTCATGCAATTCTTCAAATGTGAATTCACTAGTGGATTCAGAAGTTACCTCATTTTCATGTGCCATCAGGCACAGGTTGGCTTGTTCTGTTGAGGTTTCCTCGTCGGAGCTTGAGTCATCACTCGCACTCTAAGTCGCCATCATTGCTTTCTTTTTGAACTTTTTGTTGCCTTTCTTCAGTTGTGGACATTCGGATCTGAAATGTCCCGGTTTCTTGCACTCGTAGCATGTAAGGGGTTGATCTTTCTCTTTTTCTTTGCTTTGTTCCCCTTTTGTGAATTTCTTTCTCATCCCCTGTTTCCTTTTTCTTAGAAACTTTTTAAATTTCCGGGTGATGAGTGCCATCTCTTCATCCTGTTCTTCATCTTCAGTGTCATCCGTTTCATAATCAGGTGAAGTTGTGGATTTGAGGGCAATGGTTCTTTTCTTTTTGACTTCATCCTCTTGATGTTGCTTCATGCTAAGTTCATGAGTCATCAAGGATCCAAGAAGCTCTTCCAGAGGTAGAGTGTTCAAGTCCTTTGCTTCTTGGATGGCAGTCACCTTGGCTTCCCAAGTTCTTGGCAGTGACCTGAGAATCTTCCTTACAAGTTCACTGTTAGTATAAGATTTGCCAAGACTCTTCAAACCATTAATTATATCAGTAAAACGAGTAAACATAGCAGTTATGGACTCATCATGTTCCATTTTGAACAATTCATATTTATGTACAAGCATGTTTATTTTAGACTCTTTTACTTGATTTGTTCCCTCATGGGTTACTTCTAACCTATCCCATATTTCTTTAGCAGATGCACAAGTAGAAATGCGATTGAATTCACTTGCATCTAGTTCACAATAAAGAACATTCATGGCTTTGGCATTTAATTATGCCAATTTCTTGTCAACCTCATCCCATTCTTTCTCGGATTTGGTTGACTCCTCACCATCTATAATCTTGGTGGGTGTGTGAGGACCATTCACTATGATACTCCACATATCATAGTCGAGTGCTTGTATGAAAATCTTCATCCGAGCTTTCCAATAGGTGTAATTAGACCCATTGAAAAGTGGAGGTCGGTTTGTTGATTGCCCCTCGGCTAGAGAAGTACCAACATGGGTTGCCATAGATCTTTGGCTCTTTGATTGTTAGATCAAAGAAGGGCTAGAGCACCGGGCTCTGATACCACTTGTTGCCCAGCTATGCAACCCAAGAGGGGGGGTGAATTGGGTTTCTAAAAATTTTAGACTTAATTAATTACTTATGATGAATAAGAGAAAGATTTTAATTCAATATTAATTACCTAAAGCAGTATTGCAAGGATATAATAAAGAAATAAGATAAAGCGATAAAGCATACCACAAACACAAGGATTTATAGTGGTTCGGTGCCAACCTTGCACCTACATCCACTCCCTAAGCTCCTACTTGGGAATTTCAATCCACTATACTTGTATTCAACCTGAATACAAAATGTCAGAAACTCCGACACTAGCTATCCCAAGCTAGATCACTTGTTTCTCGGGTACAAGTAAACCCAAAATACTCCAATTTCAGGTTCGGATCAACCTTTCCTTGTTTTGAAAATCCTCCAAAAATAAGAACAAAAACTCACAAAGAGTTAGAAAATTTTGAACACAGATTAATACAATAACATCTCCTTTAAATGAGCGAATATAACAATAAAAACTTTACTCAAATGAAGAACCCCTTTTCGGATTTTCTCAAAGTGGATGAACGCTTGAACGAATGCTTGAGAAGAGATTGATTGTTGATTGAAGATCTCTTGAAAGCTTTGGAAGATCTCTAGATCAAGGTTGAACAATAGACCTGAAAGATCCTCTCTTTGAAAGCTCTTGAATCTCTTTCACAATCTCTCGTGTGGATTTTGGATCCTCTTTTCTTTTTCTCTCAAATTATCTCGTGGATCCTCTCAATGAATTTTATCTCTCTTTTGATCTGCCGATTGATCTTTTTATTTCTCTCCAATTTGATCTGCTATTTAATCTGCAATTTCTTTCACCATTTTAAGCATTTTATAGCATTAAAAGCAAGAGAAAATAATTTAGGCAAATAAAGAGCCGTTAGAGCAATTTTAGGAAGCATAAAAGGCAATTAAAATGGGCAAAAAAATAGTCGTTGCGGATGATTTCCGTCGCAGGAGTCGACTCATGAGTCGACTCATGCTACAGGAGTCAACTCATGAGTCGACTTCTGTTGCACAGATCAGACAGTCTTGATTTCTGGATTTTTCGGCTCAAATCAGCAGAGGTCGACTCATGAGTTGACTCATGCCTTGTGGGTTGACTCATGAGTCGACTCACAGGTTGTGCCAAGCCAAAAATCCAGCATGCCATGGGAATTTTTTTTGCGTGCCAATCAGCTCATAGTGCCATGAGTTGACTCATGAGTCGACTCATGCACTTCAAACCTTCATAACTTCAAAAATATAAGTCCAAAAATAATGAAATTTTCACCAATAGTTTACAAATCATTTGTTCTATCAAATGATACTATCAAATCAGGTTTTTAGTGAAATTATGATTTTGCCCTTGAAGAGCATAAGGACTTTTTCAATTTAAAATTATTTGTATCCCTTCAATCTGCTTTGTAATCATCAAAATCAATCTAGGAGCAACATCATAGCAATTGTATATAGAGAAAGTGCTGAAGCGATTCAGCATAAAAAACTCCAAGAGAGATCTATTGTACTTCAATCATGGAGTTCATCTCTCCAAGAAGATATGCCCTAGCACACTTGAGGAGATTCAATGCATGAGCAAGATCCCTTATACTTTTGCTATAGAGAACCTCATGTATGCTATGTTATGTACTTGATCTGATATTACTCTTTCTGTGAGTGTCACAAGTAGATAACAGTCAAATCTAGATGAGGAGCACTGAATTGCTATGAAGAATATCTTTAAGTACTTGAGAAAGACTAAGGATCTCTTCTTGATCTTTGGAGGAGGAGACTTGCGGGTATAGGGATACACAGACTCAGACTTTATGTCTGACATTGATGATAGAAAGTCTACATCTAATTTTGTGTTCCTATGTAATGATGATATGGTTAGTTGGAAGAGTTTTAAATAACCAATCATTGTAGATTCCACCATGGAGATAGAGTACATCGCCCCATCCGAGGCTGCTAAGGAAGGATTTTGGTTTCAGAAGTTCATTGTGGAGTTGGATGTGATGCCATCAGATATTGTTCCACTCTTTTGTGACAATAATAGTGCCATACCGCTTGTTAAGGAATCGAGGTCTCATCAGAAGTCCAAGCATATCGAG
This sequence comes from Elaeis guineensis, assembly GCF_000442705.2. Lineage (NCBI taxonomy): Eukaryota > Viridiplantae > Streptophyta > Magnoliopsida > Arecales > Arecaceae > Elaeis > Elaeis guineensis. The sequence goes on along the minus strand of NC_026001.2, from coordinate 39,960,074 downwards.
CGATGATTTCATATGATTAGCGAATACCTTGAGAAGAAGTTCGTCGAGGTGCAGAGAGTCGACTCTATAGAGAATATGGCTAATCCATTGACTAAGCTACTGAGTCTATGGAAGATTGAAGCTCATCTTGAGAAGATGGAACTTAGGTTCATGGCCAATTAGCTTTCAATCAAGTAGGAGTTTGTTAGATGTATGCCCTAAAAGCTAAATTGGCTGACACATACACATTCTAAGGGCATAATTTTGTAATTAAAATTTGAATTATTTTTTATTCATGTTGTGTTTAAATTGTATTCATGAATCATTCGAAGAATTAATGGATGATGACACATATTCTAAAAAGTTAAGAATTTGAGGCATATCTCATTAGTGGTTAATTCCTAAATACTTCCGATCAATAGATCATCATAAGGATGGTAACTGATCCAGATAGATCGATGTAGGGGTCTTTGTGGGTAGGGAAGTCTTGAGTCAATAGTGTGGGGATACTGGAGTGAGGTGCAGGTGCTTGATAGAGATCAAGGGTACTGAGCATGATCAATACAAGAAGTTACTTGGATGGTTTTTCACTTATCAATGACTTACTTGATGTTACAGTTGTATAGGTAGTTCTTCAACCTATGGTGCCTCGGCTATTCACAGTGGAGTTACTATAGTTTGACTGCATAATCACTTGCTTACCTAGCCATTCAAAATCTTACAGTATATGTTGGCAGCAGTAGGTCCATTATAGGAATAGAGTGTGTACCAAGATAGGATATGTCGATCCTAATAGATAGAAAGAGGTCCTATGTGATAAATGTATTAAATATCAATAAAAGTATTAATTTATAAAATAATTTATCTTTATTCTTTAAGAATTGATGTTTTTGTGTATATTTTGTTGGGAATTATGTCCTAAAGTCAATCGTTTGATGATTGTGCTGATTATAAATGTATATGAATTGATAAATAATAAAAGTTATATGGTATTTTTCATCACAAGATTACATCTTCTAGTAAACTCCTATATTGTGATTAAGTCTTTAGGACTACTTTGATCGATAAAGAATTATCGTGTAGTCCTTAAATTAGTTCGTGACTAAATGATACGCTATTACTAGGATGATAATGATATCAAGTGTAGGTCATTATGTACCATATACATTGGTTGTTCTCATAATCAAATGGTGTGAAGACACTAGTATGGCATACAAGTGAGATGTAGGAGTATATCGTCATAGAACGTGACCAACTGCGGAGTACTCTACTGTCAAGAGTAGCTCTCGAAGGGTGTGGGTATAAGTGTCCCTCTGACTTGAGATCACCATGGTGACTTGCAAGCAACTCACTGTACTTTATTGTCGAACTAACTGAGTTTCTAATTCAGTGATGAAAGATTTTTAGATGCAGTCAAGTACTTGACAAGTCATGTGCATGAGTCAAGATGGGATTGACCCCTCTGAATTAGTAGGAGATATGCATCAGTGTATTTTAATTTAGCAAAACCTGAGCTCGGATAGTCCATATGATGGATTTGAAAAAGATTGAAATACAATAAGGATGACTTATCTAGGATTGATAGTTAAATCTTAGGTCATCCTCGAGCATTAGGATCAAAGGGATGAATTATACGGTAACCATACATCAATAGGTTCTTGAATATTGCTTTACCATCATTCGACCTATCCGGACGTCGGGTCATCATTGCTAGATGGTTACATCGATTGGTTCAGAAAGATATTTCTGTGCTACCAACTTAGGTTCGAACTTATAAGATCATATTCAAAAGAAGTTTCTAACTGATCATGTGGCTGATCAACGATTGAGAATCATTCAAGGGCTTAATCGTCAATTTGATTGATGGTTAATCTTATGCAAAAGTTGTAATAAATTAATACACTAAGTATTAGTAAATTAATAGAAGATTAATTAGTAATTAAATTACTGATTAGCTCAATTTGATTGAATAAAGAGGATTAAATAAAATCTAATTGAATTGGATTCAATTAGGTTTGACCCGTTTAGGTTATGAGATGATCTAATCGCTAAGGGAGAATTATCTCGGATTTGATCAGGACTTTGATTCAATCAATTCTTAATTTAATTATAATTTGATTAAAAATTTATAAATTTAATTATATTGAGTTTCATATATTTTATTTGGGCTAAACCAGATGTGATTTGGTTTGGATTCAGATAAGAAAATTAAGAGTCCTTATTGGAATAGGACTCTTCTCCCTACGCCAACTCAGATTGCATGCCATATATCTCCACACACAAAAGTGTTTTATGTGATATTTTTCTACACAAAAGAGCTCTTTCCATTATCTATCTCACACCCAAATTTAATTTGGTTTTGATAAAAGGAAGGTTCTAAAATTAGATTTCAAAATATTCTTTATCGGGAGAATCTGTTCTCATCCAGATCAACCTTTTCATGCCAATAAATTTTTTTCTCCTTATATGTGTAACATTTTGAGGAGATATTTTGTGAAAGATTAGTTAGAGAATTGTTTTATCTTAAAAAAATATGGAAAGGGGTGTCCCATATTTTTTTTATCATATTTTGAAATGTAGAATTGTGAAGAGAGGCAAAATCCTGTAAGAGTCTAGGATCATTAGGACTCTTCACCCCACCTCTTTACATGCCTATAAAATGGGCTTTTATGGTTTATTTTATATATGTAAGATATTAGAAGAGAATTTTTATATGGTAAAAGTTTAGGCATGGTTCATGGTGTGAGAAATAGAGACTAGGATCTTCTCTCTTGGGGTGTGCGCAAAAATCTGAATTTCAAATTTTTGATCTTTTAGGTTTAGGAAGATGGAATAAATTAGAAAAAAAATATTTTCTTCTCTATCTTTTTTTACCTCTTTATCTCCTCCAGAAGTCCATCTTTAATTTTTGAAAAAAATTTAAAAATTTGAAGAAAGAATACAGATCAATTAAAAAGAAGGTCTTTGCATGAGCTAGCACTCCCGAGAAGACCGATCTGATCGGGGCTTCTAGTGAATTCTTTCTATAGGTTGGATGTGTGTGCGGCTGCAAGAAATAAATAAGGATCCTCTCCACTATATCTATCAGTAGCAAAGATCGTCGACCCATGATCAGGTATGGAGTTCTAAACTCAGATTAGAAGTAGATGTGATCTACTGCTCATATGCATGCATGCTGATTTTATCTTCGAATTATTTCAGATTTTATATGCAACATCACATATCATAAATTCTAGAATAGATTAATTTAATGATTAGATCATATGTATATTAGATTAATTTTATTAATCTAATTACTTTCACTGTAATTTTTTTGAAAAAATTTCAAAATACATGCATGAAATCGCTTGCGTTCTCCAACAGTGGTATCAGAGCCTAAGTTCATTATGACATAATTTATGTATATATTAAATCTAAATTTTAATTTTATTTAGATCTGATATGTGATATTTTAATCTAAATTTTATTAATGATTGATTGCACAAACTGACATAAGGTTGTCTTGCTGTAGGGTTTACCTCTTACAGTGAAAAGTTTATCCTAGTTTGTGTGATCGTTGATAAAATCTAATTTTATGTTGTTGCTCCAAGATTTGATTTTGATGATCACAAACTATTTAAGTAGATTACTAATAAATTTTTTATCTTTGAAGAATATTTTTATAATATTTCAGATAGTCCAAAAGATTGGATTTGAAAAGCTTCATCAAGTATGCCAAAATTGAAGTTTTTGTAAGTTGTAGAAGTTTTCGAAGCCTTTTGAGAGTGTCAAATTAATTTGAGTTTATTTGAAGTATTTAAAAATATTTTGATAAGTTTCAAACCTTAAATGCATGAAAAATTATATTACAACAATATGGGGCGACCCATTGGATCATTCCTTTTCATTGCATAGCCGGCATGCTTCATTTTGGCTGATGGCATGCAGTGGGACGACCCACTTAGGATGACCCATGTAGTGGGACGACCCACCTGGGATGACTCCTAAGACCCTGAGACCAAAACAGAAAGCTAAACTTTTTATCTGGCCAAATGAGGCATCCCATGGAACTTTTCAGTCATAGTGGGACGATCCATTTTGGGCGAATTCATAACGGCTAGTTTTCAACCTATTTTTGGTGCATTTAATGTGCATTAAACACTCTCCAACAGCTCTAAACCAACTTTAAGATATTCTCAAAGATAAATGGTGACTATAAATACTCTCTTAAAGTGGAAAATCATAAGATTTTACAAGTATTCAATTTTAAATTCAAGAAAAGCTCATTCAGCCCTAAAAGAGAGAAAAAAAGTATTTAATCATTTCACCAACCACTCTCCAGCAGCAATCAACTATAGAATTCTTTGAAGATATTTAGCAAAAGCTTCTTCTCCTTAAGTATTGTATTTCTATTACATTTATTGTATCTATTTAAGGAGATTATGTGCTGAATTTTTTGTACTCTATTTTTTTAAAATTGTATTTGGGTTTTTGAGTTTGGGGGGTTCCAAAATTTGGTTGGATTGATTGAATCTTGAATCAGATTGTTGGGAGTTGGCTTGTACCCAAAAAATAAGTATTCTTGCTTGGATAGCAAGGGTCGGAGGTGTCCGACGTGGTGTATTCTTTTGAATCCATTTAGTGGATTGAATTCTCAAGTAGAGATTTGGGGAGTGGATGTAGGTGCAAGGTTGGCACCGAACAACTATAAATTCTTTATGTTTGTTATGCTTACTTTTCTTTACTGTTCTTTGTATCTTATACTTGCTATCTTATCATTTATGTTTGAATTTATTTTTATTGAAAATTAACTCTCTCCACTCAAATACTTTAGCATATTATTTTAGTGCACTAATCTTTAAAATTTTAAAAAGACCTAATTTATCCACCCTCTTGGGCTCCATATCTGTGCAACAAGTGGTATCGGAGCCCGATGCTCTAGTTTTGCTTGATTTAACCATCAAGAGCTCAAGATCAATGGTAGCCCAATTTGGCACATCCCTAGCTGAAGGGCAATCCACAAACCGACCTTCACTTTTCAATGGGTCAAACTACACATATTGAAAAGCTCAGATGAAAATTTTTATTCAAGTACTTGACTATGACATATAGAGTGTCATAGTAAATAGATCTCACACACCCACTAAATTGATTGATGGTATGTCTCTCCCTAAGCCAAAAGGTGAATGAGATAAACTTGATAAGAAAATAGCTCAACTCAATGCTAAAATCATGAATATTTTATATTATACTTTGGATGTTAATGAATTTAATCATATTTCTACATACAACTCAGCTAAAGAGATTTGGGATAGATTAGAAGTCACACACGAAGGCACAAATCAAGTAAAAGAATCTAAGATCAATATGCTTGTGCACAACTATGAACTGTTTAAAATGAAACCTGAATAATCAATAACTCAAATGTTTACTCATTTCACTGACATCATAAATAGTTTAAAAAGTCTTAGCAAATATTATTCTAATAGTGATCTTGTGAGAAAAGTACTCAGATCCTTACCAAGATCATGGGAGGTAAAAGTCACTGCAATCCAAGCTGCCAAAGATTTGAATACTCTATTATTGGAGGAGCTGCTTGGATCCCTCATGACTCATAAACTGATCATGAAGCAACACACTGAGGAGGAAACCAAAAGAAAGAGGACCATAGCCCTCAAGTCGATAGCTCAGGAAGAAGAAGACTCAAAAAAATCAAACAATAGCAAAGAAGATGAGGACTTGGCCCTGATTATCAGAAAATTTAGATGCTTCATGAGGAGAAAAAGATAGGGATCAAGAGAAGACCATCAGTTAAGAAGGAGCCGAGCAAAGAAAAAGAAAAAGAACATCCCATCATCTGCTATGAATGCAAGAAGTCTGACCACTTCAAATCAGAATGCCCCCAGCGCAAGAAAGGCCAAAAGAAGTTTAAGAAGAAGAAGGGCATGATGGCTACATGGAGTGATATTGATGACTCCATCACTGATGAAGAAATTCATGAAGAAGTCAACCTGTGCCTTATGGCATATGAAAATGAGGTATCACCCGAAACTCAAAGTGAATTTACTTATGATGAATTGTTAGAAGCTTTTTATGAACTTCTAAGTGACCTAAAAGAATTAGAAACAAAAAATAAAAATCTAAAATCTAGAAACCAAGTATTAGCTAAGAAAAATGAAGAATTAGAACTAAAGAGTCAGTCTCTAATAAAAAAAAGGATGAACTTTTTAGTCCAAATGAAACTCTTATAAAAAAAAATCAAAAACTAAAGGAAGAAATAACCTAGTTAAAATCTATAGTTGATAAATTTATATTAAGTTCAAACAAACTTCAGATGATCATTGATAGTCAAAAGACTATATATGATAAAGTCGGACTTGACTATAACACTCTAAGAAAATAAAAGTCTTTCAAAAATATTTTTATCAATGCATCTCGAAGAAAATTATCAAATAGTACTTGCTTTAAATGTGGCAAGATAGGGCATAAAGCTTATTGATGTTTATCAAATAAATTTGATGCTAAAACTATTAAAAAAATTTGAGTTCCAAAAAAAACCATTGTGACTAACCTCAAAGGATCCTAGTTAGCTAGGGTACCTAAGGTTAAAACTTGATTTCATGTGTGCATGTGTGTCTTGCATCCCAAGCAATAAAATAAAAGTGGTATCTCGATAGTGGATGCTCAAGACACATGACTGGTGATGAATCTCAGTTCATTACATTGGAAGCCAAAAATAGAAGGATGGTCACCTTTGGAGATAATGACAAAGGAAAGATCATCGGTATTGGTAACATTGGTATCACTCCCTCTACTTATATTAAAAATATATTACTTGTAGATGGTCTTAAGCATAATCTTTTAAGTATTAGCCAATTATATGATAAAGGTTATAAAGTAGTTTTTGAATCATCTATGTACATAGTAACTAGTCCCATTGATATTAGCATTAGATTCATTGGATATAGGTATGATAATGTATACATAGTTGATTTGGATGATCTATCCTTACGAAATATACAATATCTTATGGCCATGAATGCTAAAATTAATGAGATTAGTTGGCTTTGGCACCGTAGACTTGTACATATTAGTATGCACACACTTTTTAAAATCATTAAAAAGGATTTAGTTGTTGGTTTATCAAAAATTAATTTTGACAAAGATAAAATTTGTAATACATGTCAATTAGGTAAGCAAACAAGAGTTTTCTTTAAATCTAAAAATATTGTTTCAACTTCTAAACCTTTAGAACTCTTACATATGGATTTCTTTGGTCCTATAAGGATAACTAGTCTAGAAGGAAAAAGATATGATTTTATAATCATTAATAATTTTTTATATTTTACTTAGGTTTTATTTTTAGCTTCTAAGGATGAAGCATTTTCAGCTTTCTCTAAGTTTTGTCAAATATTTTGAATGAAAAAGTTTTATCAATTATTTCTATTCAAAGTGATCATGGCACTGAATTTGAAAAAAAGATTTTAAAAAATTTGTGATGAAAAAGATATAGATCATAACTTTTCGGCACCTAGAACACCACAACAAAATGGAGTTGTTGAAAGAAAAAATAAAACTCTAAAGAAATGCCCATACCATACTATGTGAAAGCAAGCTTTCAAAGTACTTTTGGGCAGAAGCAATTAACACAGCATGTTACATTCTAAATGTATCTTAATAAGATCAATTTTAAAGAAAACACCTTATGAATTATGGAAGGATAGAAAACCTAATATAGACTATTTTCATATTTTTGGTTGTCGGTGTTTTATTTTAAATAATGGCAAAGATAGCTTAGATAAATTTGATGCTAAATCTGATGAAGCTATCTTTCTTAGCTATTCCACTTCTAGCAAAATTTTTAGAGTATTTAATAAAAGAACACTAGTAGTGGAAGAGTCAATTCATATTATTTTTGATGAAACTAATGATCTTCCATCAAGAAAGAAAGAAGGTGCTGATGATACAGGTATCATAGAAGATGGAATGAAAGAGCTCACCCTTAATGACTCAATTGAGCAAAACAAGGATCAATTGGATGAAAAATATGAGGATGAAAGCATCAATGATTAGAACATTCAAAAACAACCTCAGGATACAAGCAATCTTCTAAGAGAATGGAGGTATGTCCACAATCATCCTAAAAAATTAATAATTGATGATCTGACACAAGGAGTAAGAACTAGATCCTCACTTAAAGATATTTGTAATTAGCTTTTGTTTCACATCTAGAACCTAAATAATAGATGAAGCTGAAAAATACCATAACTGGATAATTGCCATGCAAGAAGAGCTAAACCAATTTGAAAGAAATAATGTATGGACACTAGTTGCTAGACCTAAAAATCACCCCATAATAGGAACTAAATGGGTATATAGGAATAAGTTAGATGAAGATGGAAATATAAAAAGAAATAAAGGAAGATTAGTTGCTAAAGGATACAATCAACAAGAAGAAATTGATTTTGATGAAATATTTTCTCATGTTGCTAGATTAGAAGCCATAAGAATGTTGCTTGCTTTTGCTTGCTTTATGAATTATAAACTGTTTCAAATAGATGTTAAGAGTGCTTTTCTAAATAGTTATATTACTAAAGAAGTTTATGTAGAACAATCTCTTGGTTTTAAAAATCATAAATTTTCAAATCATGTGTTTAAGTTAAACGAAGCTCTATATGGATTAAAACAAGCTTCTAGGGCTTGGTATGAAAGATTTTTGTTAAAAAATAATTTTTCAAGAGAAAAAATTGATACAACTCTATTTATAAAAAGAAAAGATAAAAAAATTCTAGTTATATAAATATATATTGATGATATTATATTTGGATCTACTAATGAAGATTTGTGTCAAGAGATTGTCAAGCTCATGCAGGGGAGTTTGAGATAAGCATGATGGGAGAACTCACTTTCTTTCTTGGACTCTAGATTAAATAAATGAAAGAAGTGATCTACATCACCTAAAGTAAGTACATAAGAGAACTATTAAAGAAATTTGGAATGGAGAGCTAAAAAATTGTAAGTACACTTATGACCCCTTCCTGTAAATTAGAAAAATATGAGCATGATAAAAATATTGATTCAAAGCTTTATAGAGGTATGATAGGCTCTTTATTGTATCTTAATGCTAGTAGACCTGATATATTGTTCAGTATATGCATGTGTGCTAGATATCAATCTAATCCTAAGAAATCTTACTTAAATGATGTTAAGAAAATTTTTAAATATTTAAAAAGAACATAAAATCTAGGTCTTTGGTTTTCAAAATAATCTTCTATGGACTTAATAGGTTATTCAGATGCAGACTGTGCTGGATGTAAACTGTGGGAAAATTCAATGCAGGGGTAAAATGGTAATTTTAAAACTTTTCAAAATCATGATTTTACAGTGGAAAATTATTAATTAATCTAATTAATTAACATAAATTTATCCTACACTAGGATCTAAATATGATATATAGCATGCATGCATTTAAATTTGAAATTCAAATTCGAACAGTAAACACTTTACTGTAATGTGTTTAGAACACAATACCTTTGTGCGGATAGTAGATCGCCCAATCTGATCACCATCGGGAGAGTCTGATCATCACGATGCAGCCACACAGCATGTCTAACCTCTGTGGATCGTTCATACGAAGCTCCCGATCTGATCGACTCCTCACGAATGCTAGCTCATTGTAGAGCCTTTTGACGGCCGATGCTGATCGAACTCCTTCGATCGATGTCTGTCAATTCTTTGGATGCTCCAGATTATCAACAGACGTATTTGAGAGGATGTTGAAGATCTTTCTGAGATTTTGTGGGCTCACAACACTCGTAGCTCACTTTCTCACTTCCCGAATCCTAGGTTAAAACTCTAGGGAATTCACCGGAAACCTTGCACCCACTTTTCTTTCTTTCTTTTTCTCTTGGAAGGATATGGACTTCCTTCTCACGCACAAGACTTCTCATGCCCCAGAATTTTTCTCCAAAAATCTTCTTCTTGCACACCCCACTCTTCTCCTCCTTTTATAACAACGTCAAAAGTCTTATCCAAAAGAAAGGATAAAGATGAGTAATTGCACATTTGAATTCAAATCAAATTTTGAATTCAAATGGACACTAACTCATCCCTTATCCACTAAAGATGTCAGGCATGACTTAAATTGTGCATGGAGTGATCTCATGAGAAACCTTTTCTCATGTAATAAATGGGGCGTAAAAAAAGGGATAAGGTGCAAAGATTGATTGCCCATTCAAATTCAAACTTTATTTTAAATTTGAATGGCCAACCAATCATCCTTATCCATTCATTTGGCACATTAAAGTGGGCATGGAGAGGGCTTGGCATGAGGAAATAATTCATGAGAAGTTCCTTCTCATGAATTCAAATGGATGCAATGGAAGTGAGGTGGCGCATGGAGATTGGGTCAAGGTGGTTTCATTATTTAAACCAACCTAATTGAACCAAATAAGTTAGGTCCAATTAGACTAATTTAAACCCAACTTAATTAGGCTTAATTAGGCTCAATAAAATCTTAATCAAATCAGGAATTGAGTAAGCCAACCCCTGATCAAATCAGGGACCAAACCATCTTGACGATTAGGTCGACTCTTAACCTAATCGGGTCAAACCCAACTGAATCCAATTCAATTGGACTTGATCCAAAAATAATTACTCAACAAATTGAGTTAATTAGCGATTAAATTACTAATTAAATCTCTCATAAATACTGAGTCCAAATTCGATGGGCAATCGGGCATCAGAATTCATCGATATGTAACCCTGATTGAAAAGTCCCAACCAGTGGGACTCTTGACCCCGGTACCCATAATGTGTGGAACTCGTGATCAGAGAATCCTGATTCTTGATCACTGAGTCTCAAACATGTAAGATTCTACACCAACCATCAGATCAGATAGGAACCTCTAATGTGTGTGACCCCGTAGGTTCGAACCTAAGCCGGTAGCACAAGAACAATTCTATACTAATCGAAGTGACTATCTAGCAATGGTACCCGACATTCGATAGATCGAAGAGTCACAATCACAACACTCAGAATCTACATGAATATGATTATTGTATAATTCATCCTTTTGACCCTGTGTTTAGGATGACTCAGGGTTAAACTGTCAACCCTGATCGAATCATCCGAATCGTGCTCAACTCAAACGGTCCTGTGACTCCTCACAAGGACTACCCTGGTCAAAGTTTTGCTAAATTAAAATACGACTGTACACAGCTCCTAAACTGGAGTGGTCAATCCCATCTAGACACACACATCGATAAGTCAAGTACTTGACTACACCCAGCAGCAATCCATCACTAATTAAAAATTCAGGTAGTCCAGTGCCTAAGCGCAGTGAGTTGCTTGCAAGTCACCGTAGCGGTCTCAGGTCGGAGGGATATTTATACCTGTTGGTGCAAAAATCTGCTTGCATCGGAGAAGCTGGAGTGGGGAAGTCGCGGTCGCCGTCGGGACCTGCAAGGGAAGTCTAAACCGGAGGTGGGGTTGCTCCGGCAAGACCCTCCGATGCTCAAGTCAGTTCTCTGCCTCAACAAGAATGGAGCGCTCGAACGGAAATTTTTCAGAGTTTTAAGATAAAGAATGAGCTTATAGAATAACGTATCTGGGTCCCCTTTTTATAGGCGGAGGAGGTAACGGATTGATGGCGAGTTTGTAACCGTCTGGTAGTGGGCCGCCCATAGTCAGGGGAATTTATTGCGAAGGGTAGTGGAGCGGAATTGTGGCTATCGCCGTAGCTCGCCACGTGGAATCAGTTGCGAGGAGTGGAGCAGCGTCCTTGTCGTGACTTGCCAGCGGATGGGAGAATCGCCCGGTATCCGTTGCAGGAGGTGGAGCAGGATCGTGGCCGTTATTGTGGCCTGCCAGGGGGTAGTGGAGCTGTGCGAAATCCGCCACAGGAAGTGGAGCAGAGCTGCGACGGTTACTGCGGCCTGTCAGGGAGTGATGGTGCTGCACGGAATCCCACAGGAAGTGGAGCAGGATCGTGGCCGTTAAAACAGCCTGTCAGGGAGTGCAGATCCATCGGCTGAAGCTCGGAAGTGGTCGGAGCTGATGACGGAGTTCGGCTCCCGTAGGAGTCCGGGCGGAGTCCTCTGCAACTAAAGTCAGGTGGAAAGTTCGGCTCCCGTGGGAGTCCGAACGGATCTTGCCGGCAATCAGAGTCAGCGACGGAGCCCGACTCTTGTGGGAGTCCGGGCGGAGTCCCCCTTACGGTTGAAGTTGTCATCGGAGTCCGGCTCCCGTAGGAGTCCGGGCGGAGTCTTCCTGCAATCAAAGTTAAAGGCCAAGTTCGGCTCCCGTAGGAGTCCGGACGGGGCTTACCAGCAGTTGATGTTGAGGACGAGCCGCTACCGTAGGAGTCCGACGGAGTCAACTTGAGGTCGGAGTTGTCGGCGGAGTCCGGCTCCCATAGGAGTCCGGACGAAGTCTATCTGCAGCCGTTGGAGTTGAGGACGAAGCCCGGCTCCCGTAGGAGTCGGGTGGAGTCTTCCTGCAATCAAAGTTAAAGGCCAAGTCCGCTCCCGTAGGAGTCCGGACGGGGCTTACCAGTAGTTGATGTTGAGGATGGAGCCCGGCTCCCGTAGGAGTCCGGGCGGAGTCAACTTGAGGTCGGAGTTGTCGGCGGAGTCGGCTCCCGTAGGAGTCCGGACGAAGTCTGTCTGCAGCCGTTGGAGTTGAGGACAAAGCCCGACTCCCGTAGGAGTCCGGGCGGAGTCTTCATGCAATCAAAGTTAAAGGCCAAGTCGGCTCCCGTAGGAGTCCGGATGGGGCTTACCAGCAGTTGATGTTGAGGATGGAGCTCGGCTCCCGTAGGAGTCCGGGCGGAGTCAACTTGAGGTCGGAGTTGTCAGCAGAGTCCGGCTCCCGTAGGAGTCGGATGAAGTCTGTCTGCAGCCGTTGGAGTTGAGGACGAAGCCCGGCTCCCGTAGGAGTCCGGGCGGAGTCTTCCTGCAATCAAAGTTAAAGGCCAAGTCGGCTCCCGTAGGAGTCCGGGCGGAGTCAACTTGAGGTCGGAGTTGTCGCGGAGTCCGGCTCCCGTAGGAGTCCGGACGAAGTCTGTCTGTAGCCGTTGGAGTCGAAGACGAAGCCCGGCTCCCGTAGGAGTCCGGGCAGAGTCTTCCTTTGAGGTCGGCATCGTGGGTGGAATCGTTGATTCTGTTGAGGACTTCGACTGTGGGTATTTTATACCCAACACCAGTCCCCCTACTTTCGAGTTTGAATTTCGAATGAAGAAGTACAGAGAGATGGGTACAGCCGAAGCCATCCCCTCGAATCCCACGCACTGCTGCCCCCAGATATTTTGGGCATTAATTGCGCCGTGCCGGAGTCTTTTCGAATTGGGGCGGTGCGAAGTGACTCTTCGAAATTCCGCAGGTACACTGGCCTAGGTATGGCGCAATAATGGCCCTGCCAACCGTCAGTCGCTTTTAGCCACCTGCCAGGGGGAGTGGGACACGTGTCGGATGCGGACTGGCCTGGGGGGATTCGCGATCATTATGGCCTGGATCCCAGGGTCTATTTAAACCCGTCCTCCCACCTTTAGGTGCCCTTCTTCGTTCCTGAGTTCTTACCAGCGTTTGCCTTTTCTTCGAGAGCCCTGTTTCAGTGGGTGTCTTCTCGAGTCATAGGCGTCTCCTGTTTTCGTTCCTCAGGTCCCTCAGAGCGATATAGGTTAGTTCCAGCACCGCCAACCTTCTTCTCACCACCTAGGGACTTCTTTTCTGTCATTATCTTTTTGCATCCCTCCGAGTTAGCTTCCTGTGACCTCTCATTCCCTCTTCTGTCTGCTTCTTAGGGTCCTTTAGAGCCCCCCCTTCGAAACTACTCGAAATGTCTTTCGGCTCTTCTGCTCTCTGCAGTTCGGGAGTTCTTCTGCCTCAAACCCCCAAGTCCCCGTCTCTGCAGACGAACCCGCATCTGGGGTTGGGCTCGCCCGATTTTTGCGTCAGGCGCCATTCCGTGTTCCCTGACCTCGGAGGAACTCCTTCTGATAAGGGTTCAGTACGGAGTTCCTCCGGAGTACGACCTGGAGCTGCCTGGCCCTTCTGACCGGGCCAACACTCCTCCTCCCGGTCGCTTTTGCTTGTACCAGGAAGCATTCCGTGCCGGACTCCGGCTTCTGCTTCCTTCCTTTGTCGTTGCCCTCTTCCGTTTCTTGGACATCTCCTTGGCTTCTGTGGCCCCTAATTCTTTTAGGTTTTTGATAGGATTTCTCTCCCTCTGCCACGTAGTCGAGGTCCAGCCATCTCTCTCCTTGTTTAGGCACTTCTATACCTTCAAGCGCCATCCTTCGGCGAAGGACTGGTGGTACTTCTCCCCCAGTTCGGCAAGAAGGGGTTGCTGAAAGGCGCCCCTTCTTCGATCCACAATTGGAAGGGGAAATACCTCTTCATCCATTGCCCGACCTTGAAACTGGGCCTGCCCCCTTGGGGCTCTTGAGGGATTCTGTCTGCCGGGCTCCCAGCCTGGGGGAGGATGACCTCCAGGCCGCCCAGAAGCTTCTAGCTTATTCCGCTCCTTCCCTTCCCAATCTTCTGAGGGAGCAGTTTTTTTTCAACATTGGCCTGAGTCCCCAGGATCCAGCGAGTATTCATCTTTTACCTTATCTTCTCTTCTTCTTTTTACCTCCTCTTCCCTCTCTCTCTCTTTTCCCTTGTTTCTTTCTTTCTCTCTTCTTTCTTTTCTCTCCCCTTTTTTTTTTTTTTGACTGATTGGTTTGCTTCTTTTTCTTCTTTCTTTTCTCTCTCTCCTTTTCTTCTCTTCTTCATTTTTTTTTTATTTAAGAATGGACGCTGAAGCGGTGCGGAGGCTCACCAGGGGCATGAGGGTCCACAAGAGAAAGGGCGCTACGACCTCCGGATCGGCGAAGAGGGCCAGGGCGGAGGAGACGAGCTTAGCGGCACCCGTCCAGGCGGCCCCGACCATCGACATTCCCTCGGATGCCGAGCCAACAGCTCCTCGGGCCTCCTCGAGGAGTCCGTCGATTGGGGCCCCCGCCCCGGGGGTTCGCCCCACGGAGGCGCCCGCCGCGGGGAAAAGGAGGAAATCGATGGCCCGCAGGGCGAGTAGCCGCCGAAATGCTGTGGATGAGTCCCTCTGCTCTGAGGAGGGGTCGAGAATCCCTTCAATGATAGGGACTTGATCAGGCGGCTGATCGACGGCTGCATTCTGCCTGACGTCGTGGAGAGGATCGATCATGCCGATCCTGAGCAGCGGGCTTGGGATTTTTTGGGGTCCTTCCTTGAGGTGAGCGACTCTTCATTTACATGGCTATTCGGCCTTTGTACTGATTCCCTAGCTATCTTTGCAGATTGGGCACCAGCTCCTCGCCTATATTGAGGCGATGAGCCGCATGAGGAGGGACATCCTCCAGGTGGAGGAACACTGTCAGGCGGAGGTTGCTCGCCTCCAAGCAAAGACGACCGAAGTAGCCACCCTCCAGGAGGCCCTGGAAAGGGAGAAGAAAGTCGGGAGGAGGAGAGGCAGATCTTGGAGGAATCGGTGAGGAAGGTGGAGGCCGAGGTCGCCCACTTGGTCGAGCAAACTCCGGTCCTGGTCTCGGAGGCCAGAGCCCTTGCGGTGGAGGAATTCAAGGCCTCCACGAAGATGAGGGACCTGAATATCCAGTTCGGCCAGGAAGCGTTCATTAAGGGGTTCGAGCTCTGCCAAGAGAAGGTGGCTAAAAATTCCCAGAGCTCGACCTCAGCTTCCTAGGCGAGGAGTCTGAGGATGAGGCCGGCCCCTCGTCAGCCGCCACTGCTGTCGCAGCCCCCGCGCCGAGTTCTCCACCCCCCCCCTGAGGTCTGAGACCTTCAATCTTGTACCTTTATTTTGTCACAATTTTTCTTTTCCATTTGTCTTTAAAAATCATTCAATCAATAAAGTTGAATTTCTCGTTGCGGACGGCTTCTCTTTCCTCCTCCCTCCTTCTCTCTATTTTTCTTCCTGCAATGAATCGTTCTTTGACGCCTTTACCTTTCGATGGCAGTGTCCTGCAGAAGCACTCCCCCTGCCCTTGGGGGTCCCGATGAAATCGACGATCCAGCGGTTGAAAAAGGAGGTCCTTCACCTGACGAAGAAGTTAAAGAAGATGGAAGCCGAGCTCCGCAAATCGAGAGAAGGTCACTCTGAAGCCGCCACTGAGGCCGCCCACTTTCAGAGTCTCCATGTGAAGGGGATCATGGAGTATAGCCAGAGGAAGGCGAACTTCGCAAAGGAGCTCGAGGAATGCAAGAAGAGCTCCAGCGATCGGATTTGGGCCCAGGCCGCCAGGATCAGCGCCCTCAAGGTGGAACTGTCAGCTGCGAAGGGGAAGATCGGCCAGCTGGAAGGAAATTCATCCCGGCTCTTGGCCCGGGTCGACGATGACCAGAGATGGTCGCAGAAGGTTTCCGACCTTCAGCAGCAGCTTCAGGATGCCGAGGTGAGCCACGACGTGCAACGGGCTAGCTGGCGCAGGCAAGTGGAAGAATACAAAGGGAGATTCAGGACGGCAGCCGACGAAGTCGTCCGTCTCCAGAGACAGCTGGCTAGCAGGGCACAGCTTACTTCCGCCCAAGATTCTGAAGAGCTCCAAGCCCTAAGAGGCACCGTGGAGGGGATTTCTGTCTCCCTCGGAGAAAAGACAGCCGAGCTGCAATAAGTGAAGATCCAACTGGCATTCGAGCAGCGGGCCGTCGCGGATGCGGAGGCGAGTCTGAAGTTTTGAGGAAGAGGCATCGAGAGGCGGAGGCTGAGAGCCAGCAACTTCGTCGGGCACTCCAGACACGCTGCGGAAGAGGGAAGAGCTAGAAGAGGAAATTGAGAATCTGAGGCAGTCCTGGTTGAGGGACGGAATAGATAACTCTAGGTCGGAGGGAGCAGGGCCTCCTTAGAGCTCTTTTTGTCTTTCTGTCTTGTCATGTAGTTACTTCATTTTTGTCGTTTTGCCCTTCTTTCCTTGGCCTTCCTGGCTTTGTAGTGTGTATATCGGAAATGGAATAAAAAGAGCATTTTGTGTTACCTCGCCCGCGCGTTGCACTAATATTGCTGTCTGCCGAACCTTTCTTGTCGTTTGACTTGTCTGACGTAGACTCATCAGGGGGTGCCCGGTCGTCGATGCGTTAGCTCGCCTTTCTCATCGTGCTGGCGCAAGCCCGAGCTTGGTCGTCCGGGCCCACATTATTTTGGGGATGTCGTTGTCTTCCTAATCGGTGTCGAAAGTCTTCCTTGGCCTCGTGGATGGAACCGGCTCCCGTAGGAGTCCGGGTGAAGTCTTCCCTAGCATCGTGGTTGGAACCCGGCTCTCGTAGGAGTCCGGGTGAAGTCTTTCTTGTGGACAAAACCCGACTCCCGTAGGAGTCCGGGTGAAGTCTTCCTTGTGGATGGAACCCGGCTCCCGTAGGAGTCTGGGTGAAGTCTTCCTTGTGGGCAGAACCCGGCTCCCGTAGGAGTCCGGGTGAAGTATTCCTTGTGGGCGGAACCCGACCCCCGTAGGAGTCCGGGTGAAGTCTTCCTTTTGGACAGAACCCGGCTCCCGTAGGAGTCCGGGTGATTCTTCCTTTGGAGGAACCTGGCTCCCGTAAGGGGGAGTTCGGGAGAAGCTCCGTAGGGTCGGGAGTCTCCTTTGATACCCGGCTCTTCCTTTTGGATGGAACCCGGCTCCGTAGGAGTCAGGTGAAGTCTTCCTTGGACGGAACCGGCTCCCGTAGGAGCGGTTCTTCCTTTGGCGGGCTCGTAGGAGTCCGGGTGAAGTCTTCCTTGTGGACGGAACCCGCTCCCGTAGGAGTCCGGGTGAAGTCTTCCTTGTGGCGAAACCCGGCTCCCGTAGGAGTCCGGGTGAAGTCTTCCTTGTGGGCGGAACCCGGCTCCCGTAGGAGTCCGGGTGAAGTCTTTTTTTTTTTCCTTGTGGGCAGGAACCCTGCTCCCGTAGGAGTCCGGGTGAAGTCTTCCTTGTGGGCGAACCCGGCTCCCGTAGGAGTCAGGGTGAAGTCTTCCTTGTGGATGGAACCCGGCTCCCGTAGGAGTCCGGGTGAAGTCTTCCTTGTGGGCGGAACCCGGCTCCCGTAGGAGTCCGGGTGAAGTCTTCCTTGTGGGCTGGAACCCGGCTCCCGTAGAGTCCGGGTGAAGTCTTCCTTGTGGGCGGAACCCGGCTCCCGTAGGAGTCCGGGTGAAGTCTTCCTTGTGGACGGAACCCGGCTCCCGTAGGAGTCCGGGTGAA
>NC_026001.2:39915239-39941810 GCF_000442705.2 Elaeis guineensis | reverse complement strand
CGATAGGTCATCTGTGAAGGTTATGAAGTAAAATATCCACCTCTTGCACTTGTGCTCATGGGTCCACATACATCAGAATGTACCAGACCCAATAGTTCACTAGCTCGCTCACCTTTTCCAATAAAAGGTGACTTGGTCATTTTATCAAGAAGACAAGACTCACAAGTTGGAAGTGATTTACAATCACCTACTTCAAGAATTCCTTCTTGAGCCAACATGTTTATCCTATTTTTATTGATATGACCTAGCTACAGTGCCAAAGGTAGAACTTCTGACACATAATCTATTCTAGGGCATTTATCGGAGGTTTGAACCATATTAACAGGTTGTGATAGAAAGTAAATTCCATTATTAAGTTATCTAACAAACATTATAACACCATTCAAAATAATATTGCAAATATTTTTTTTATTAAAAATTGATAACCGTTCATGGCCAAAAGGCCTACAGAAATAATATTTAATAAAAAAGCTTGGATAATAGTGACATTCACTCAGAATTATATTTCGAGAATTGATTACAAGGTTCATGATTCCTAATGCTAGAACTGAAACTTTGCTTCCATCTCTAATGTTCAGGAATCTCTCGCCTTCATCAAATCTCCTACTGACTTGCAGACCCTACATCGAATTGCAAATATGATAAGGGCTTCCGGTATCCAATACCCAGGCAGTAGTATCACAAATGAAAAAGTTGCAAGGTGTTATCATATAAATACCTTGCTTCTTCTTCGGCCTGTTCAGATCCAGGGAAGCAATGTATAGAGGATAGTTCCTCTTCCAGTGCCCCTGCTTCTTGCAAAAGAAGCACTCTGCCTGGCTCTGGTCGGGCTTGCATTTCTTAGTCTGACCCTATGCAAACGTCCCAGCATGCAGCTACACCTTCTTATTCTTCTTCTTCTTGTTCTTCTTCTTCCTTTCTCAAAGAGTCGACGATAAGAAGACGACCCTCCCACAACATTCACTGACTCCTTATGGAGCTGGTGATCCTTCTCAAAGTTCTGCAGCAACCCAACAAGTCGTGGTAGTTCACTGCAGGCTTTGTCATCCGAAAATGAGTAAGGAAGGGGAGGAAGGACTTGGGCAGAGAATTAAAGATCGCATCCTTATCGAGCTGCTCGTGTAGGGGAAAGCCTAGTTTACTTAGGTGCTCAATCATTTCGATCATGTACAGTACATGATCAGTGACTGAGGCTCCATCCCTCATCCGAGCATTGAAAATGGCATAACTAGTTTTGTGCCTTTCAACGTCGTCAGGCATGCCAAAAGAGTCATTCAACATTTGAAGCATCTCCTGTGGTTGGGCATTCTTGAACCTGCAGCTGAACTCATCATTCATTATCGCTAGCATAATGCACCGAACGATGGTGCGGTCGTTGAGCCACTTCTGATAAGTGTCTCGGACCGTCCCTCTAACGTTCGGGGCTAGCTCCTCAGGTAACGGATCCGTTACTACATAAAGGATCTGCTCATGCTCAAGGATAATTTTTAATTTTCGATACCAGCTATCGAAATTAGGTCCCATGAGCTTGTCATTATCTAATAATGACCGGAGGGACAGGGTAGTGGCCATAGCTGCATAAAGGAAAACCAGACCTCTATAAGTACATAAATTATAAATACTAAAGACTTGGACTTTAGTCTAAAATTTCTTCCCAATATTTTTACGAACTGGTAGTCTCAACCTCCAATTCGAGGAATTACTTTAATTCCTTAGTGGGTACTAGAATCCACACAGACTACACACGAGCCCAACTTTGGTTGGTCAACCCATGTGCATCTATGGGTAGGTTCATAATCAGTTATTTCTCTAAACAACTTCTAGTAATTGATTTTGCCCCAGAACCTAATCAGTAGGCTTTGGCCTCCACTGAAAAGATCTGGTTAGGTCCAACCATTAACATGATTTGATTTGATGAATCGGACCAATAAATGATCAAGCCCAACTTTGGTTGGCCAACCTAACCACCATCAGAAAGACTCAAACCAAATTATCATACTATGAATGATAATTCCATTAGTCAATAAGTACCAGGCCTTTGGGCCTCCAATGATTATTAAACTAATGGACTCATTATCACTCACTTAATAGGAGGCTATGACTTAGTTATCAATATAACTTAATCATTTTTAGAACCTAATAATTTTTTTTTGAGGATTTTATTAAAGAATAGATGAGAAAAAAATATCTAGCCAATTTCAATCCTTTCACTGACTTCACCAAGTCAGATTAAAAAGGATTTACTTAAAGCTGGCATTAGGAGCACCTAAATCAGTCAAACTGATTTACCTAATGACATGGGTGAGTCCTAATCACCAAGTGATCTAATCAAAACCTAATTCACCAGGTTGGCCAGGTAAGTGAGATCAGTGGTGGGGACAAGCCATTAACTCGTCAGAGATCAAATCATTGCGAGTAGCTCCCGCTTAAAAACCACCGGTCAAACTGCCAAACTTACCATAGACACCAACCGGTTCATTAGTTTTAATTTGATCAACTTATTAAATAGGGTTCCACCGCATAGCCATGAATTAAGTCCATCTTGGTCTAGTTAAAGACATGGACCCATTCAACTACAACTATTGGAGTTGAGTCTAGAGTGTCCTTGACCTAATCTAATTCAACTTTTGATTAGATTTGACCAATTACTCTAATTTAGTCCATTTCTTTAAGCTAACCTTAGGTCTAACCAATTATGGACCTAATCCATCTAACCCATTGATCCACAAGTTTATGCAATTGTCTTAGGTCTTAATTCATAATTCTAGACCTACTAGACAATACTTAATTCTTTTAATTAAGTATTTGGACTGATGGGTCAGGGTTTGGTATTTCGAAAATAATTTTTAAATTTAAAAGATTTTATTTTTTATTCACCAAATATGTTGACTCATTTCACAAATAGATCAGCACATTTCATAAATAGCAATCCTATTGCTAATTACATAACAGAAAATAACTCAATCAAAATAAATCATGAATATTCCTTTAGATCTAATCTAATACATTCATGAAAAATTTTACAATTAAACCTTTACAATTAATTCCTTTCGCTGCTTTATCTGCATGGGATATAATTGCAGTGGCACCCCTACCACCATAGGAGACCCCATCAAATGAGAGGAGAGGGCCTTTAAATCCTACTTTTCTCCTATGACGGACGGCCATGGCAACCAACCCAATTCGCTTACTTGCTACTTGGATCAAGTATATCTAAATATATCAATTTTAAAATTTAAATTTTAAATTTCAAATTTTAAATTTTGAATTTTAAATTTCAAACAAATTTCAAATTTCAAATTTCAAATTTCAAATTTTTGAATTTCAAATTTTGAATTTCAAATTTTGAATTTTGAATTTTGAATTTCAAATTTGAAATTTCAACCAAATTTCAAATTTCAAATTTTGAATTTCAAATTTTTGAATTTTGAATTTTAATTTCAAATTTCAAAATTTAAATTTCAAAATTTTAAATTTTGAATTTTGAACAACTTTCAAAATTCAAATTTTAAATTTTGAATTTTAAATTTCAAATTTAAACTTTTAGATTACAACTTAATCTATGCATGCAAATATATATATCATATCTAAGAACCCACTCTGATACCATTTGTGGGGAAATTCAGTGCAGGGGTAAAATGGTAATTTTAAAATTTTTTCAAAATCATATTTTACAGTAAAAAATTATTAATTAATCTAATTAATTAACATAAATTTATCTTATACTAAGATCTAAATATGATATATAGCATGCATGTATTTAAATTTGAAATTCAAATTCGAACAGTAAACACTTTACTGTAATGTGTTCAGAACACAATACCTTTGTGCGGGTAGTAGATCGCCATAATCTGATCACCGTCAGGAGAGTCTGATCATCACGATGCAGCCACACAGTGTGTCTGGCCTCTGCAGATCGTCCACACGAAGCTCCCGATCTGATCGACTCCTCATGAGTGCTAGCTCGTTGTAGATCTCTTTTGACGGCCGATGCTGATCGAACTCCTTCGATCGATGTCTGTCGATTCTTTGGATGCTCTAGATCATCAACAGACGTGCTTGAGAGGATGTTGAAGATCTCTAAGATTTTATAGGCTCACGACACTCGTAGCTCACTTTCTCACTTCCCGAATCCCAGGTTAAAACTCTAGGGAATTCACCGAAAGCCTTGCACCCACTTTTCTTTCTTTTTCTCTTGGAAGGATATGGACTTTCTTCTCACGCACAAGACTTCTCATGCTCCAGAATTTTTCTCCAAAAATCTTCTTCTTGCACGCCCCACTCTTCTCCTCCTTTTATAACAACGTCAAAAGTCTTATCCAAAAGAAAGGATAAAGATGAGTAATTGCACATTTGAATTCAAATCAAATTTGAATTCAAATAGACACCAACTCATCCCTTATCCACTAAAGGTGTGAGGCATGGCTTAAATTGTGCATGGAGTGATTTCATGAGAAACCTTTTCTCTTGTAATAAATGGGGCGTTAAAAAAGGGATAAGGTGCAAAGATTGATTGCCCATTCAAATTCAAACTTTATTTTGAATTTGAATGGCCAACCAATCATCCTTATCTATTCATTTGGCACATTAAAGTGGGGCGTGGAGAGGGCTTGGCGTGAGAAAATAATTCATGAGAAGTTCCTTCTCATGAATTCAAATGGATGCAATGGAAGTGAGGTGGCGCATGGAGATTGGGTCAAGATGGTTTCATTATTTAAACCAACCTAATTGAACCAAATAAGTTAGGTCCAATTAGACTAATTTAAACCCAACTTAATTAAGCTTAATTAGGCTCAATAAAATCCTAATCAAATTAGGAATTGACTAAGCCCAACCACTGATCAAATCGGGGACCAAACCATCTTGACGATTAGGTCAACTCTTAACCTAATCGGGTCAAACCTAACTGAATCCAATTCAATTGGACTTGATCCAAAAATAATTACTCAATTAAATTGAGTTAATTAGTGATCAAATCACTAATTAAACCTCTCATAAATACTGAGTCCAAATTCGATGGGCAATCGGACATCAGAATTCATCGATATGTAACCCTGATCGAAAAGTCCCAACTAGTGGGACTCTTGACCCCGGTACCCATAATGTGTGGAACTCATGATCAGAGAATCCTGATTTTCGATCACGGAGTCCCAAATATGTAGGATTCTACACCAGCCATCAGATCAGATAGGAACCTCTAATGTGTGTGACCCCGTAGGTTCGAACCTAAGCCGGTAGCACAGGAACCAATTCCTGTACTAATCAAAGTGACCATCTAGCAATGGTACCCGATGTTCGGATAGGTCGAAGAGTCGCAATCGCAATACTCAGAACCTACATGAATATGGTTACTATATAATTCATCCTTTTGACCCCTGTGTTTAGGATGACTCAGTGTTAAACTGTCAACCCTGATCGAATCATCCGAATCGTGCTCAACTCAAACAGTCCTGTGACTCCTCACAAGGACTACCCTGGCCAAGGTTTTGCTAAATTGAAACACGACTGTACACAACTCCTAAACTGGAGTGGTCAATCCTATCTTGACACACACACCGACAAGTCAAGTACTTTACTACACCCAGCAGCCTTCCATCACTAAATTAAAAATTTAGGTAGTCCAGTGCCTAAGTGCAGTGAGTTGCTTGCAAGTCACCGTAGCGGTCTCAGGTCGGAGGGATATTTATACCCATATTCCATTGGAGTAAATCTTGACAGCAGAAATAGCTCCAGAGTCGGTCATGTTTAGTGCAGATGTACCCTTACATCTCACCTGTATGTCATACCAGTGTCTCCACACTCATTGGTTAAGAGGACAACCAACCTATATGGCACACAACGACCGATGCTTGATAAATATTGTTGTCCTTGGTAATAACGTATCATTTGGTCACGAACAGATTTAAGGACTAAACGACAAATCCTCCTTTGTCGAGTCTAAATAGTCTTAAGGACTTCACCACAACATAGGAGTTCATTAGAAGATGAAATATTTTATGATGAAAAATATTAAAATAATTTTTATTAATTCATAATTCATGTACAAATACAAAAATGAGCACAACCGTCAACAGACTGACGATTGACTTTGGGATACTATTCCCAACATAAACTAGATAGAAAATATACTAGTAGAATTTGCCAATTTTTAAGAGTAAACTTAATCTCTTAGTTTAGCAAGAAGCAAAATTCAGTGGCATTATCTACGGTCGAGGTCGAATACATTGCAGTTGGAAGTTGCTGTGCTCAAATCCTGTGGATTAAGCAACAACTCATAGATTTTGCTATTGAACTTAAAAACATCCCCCATAAAATGTGATAATACTAGTACCATCAATTTGATCAAAAATTCAATTCAACACTTTAGGTCAAAACATATTGAAATTTGACATCATTTAATAAGAGAACATGTTCAAAATAATGACATAACACTTGAATACATAAACACTGAAAATCAATTAGCTAACAATTTTCACCAAAGTACTTAATGAAAATAAATTTTATGAAATTAGAAGGGAATTGGATATGTTAGATCCTTCTGCTTGATTTTCAATCAAAATTTCACTCTCAAAATTTTTTTAAAATTTTTTGACATCATTATCTTAATTTTGGAAGCTATCTACCATTTCTTTGAGATTTTTTTAAGATAATTAAAAATTATTAGTACTATTCAGATATCTTTCAGATTTTTTTTCATTAAAATACTCAATCAAAAATTATATCAAAATTTATCTGAATTTTTCATGATCATCTCAACTCGATTTGATCAATTTTAATTTTTTTTAAATTTTTTTTTATTTTTAAATCTTTTTTTCATTGTCTGGACCTTTCTTGGATGGGATGACCCATGTGGGACATCCCAATTAATCGGACAAATGGATTTCATGAGAGCCGATCCATTTTCTATTCCATTAAATAGGCTTTTGGAGCGTCTCAAACCTCAAAACCCTTCCTCTCCCTCTCATCCCAAATCTAGGAATCTCCTTCTAGATCTTTCCAAACCTCAAAATCTCACAAAATCATGGATCACTCTCCTCAAATTTTTTTTGATCTCATGGCTCACTCTCTTGATTTCTCCAGATTCCAAATCCTAACCCATAGAATTCATAAGAAACTCTCCAAAATTATCTTCTCCTCTTAGTTTCACTTCAATTCACATCCTTCTCCACCCTCTTGACCATTATCCATCCTCTCCTTGGGACATGGCCTCCAAAATCAAGTTACCACAGAAAAAGAAGTCGGTTAGATCTTTGGAGACTGAAAAACGAAGGAAGAAGGCAGCACAAGAGCCAACCCAAGCATCTCCACCAATCACTCCAAGTAAGATTCCCCTATCTGCAAGGAAGGTTGCTTTGGGTAGAAATATAGACTTCAAATTTTTGAGGCATGATGGTTTTTCTATTAAAAAAAAATTAATTAAGCAAGGATGGAAATTTTTCCTAAGTTTGTCTGAGGTAGTGTATATTGATTTGGTCAAGGAATTTTACTCAAATTTGGATTTTTCTGATGGTGTTTTGAGATCTATTGTGAAGGGAGTCCAAATCATTTTGATTGTACCTAGGCAAGATAGACTCCTTCAGATGCCTTGTGAGGGTAGTTGCCTAGATGAGCTACCCAAAAAGAAAATTGGACTTAGAACTATTCTTGGGAGAGATGATGTGGAAGGTTTTCTAAAAATTGAAGCCAAGGATCTGAGAGTGGAGATGAGGCTGCTCCACCACAATGTCTAAAATTTTCTTCCCCAGAGGGAGAAGATATGATTTGATGATTGGTAGAGATATTTGTCTGATGCACCATGTAGTTTCTGAGACTCTCCTAAACCTACCTTTCCTGATGATCGATGCCATGAGGGAGGCCTTGAATAGATCCAAGGCTCTCTTGCCATATGGCATGGCTCTCACTATAATTTTTAGGGAGTCTAGAGTGAGTTTTGAGGGAGAGATTGTTTGTAGACTATTATACACCAACACCTACAACAACCACTCCCTTCGGTGCATAGGGTTTGTTAGAGTTGATGGCCGTTGGGCCAAGGGCCTTATAGCTGCAGTCGATGAAGAGGATGATGAGGAGGAGGAGCATGGTGAGGGGGAGGGTCTATCTTTTTCTGTGCTCAGGCCAAGTCCAGTTGATCACCATGTTTCAAAGTCTGAGGCAGGACCCTCAGTCAGAGTACCCCCATTGAGCCGTATCATGCCTACTTTTACCTTGAGGGATGATGATATGAGATTGTTGGCTGAGAGAGTGGCAGGCATTTTATCTGTTCAGCAGCAGTGATTTTAGGATCAGTTTCTTCAGCAGTCTCACCAGTTTCAGTAGCAGATCCTCTAGTTGGTGCAGCAGCAGTATCACTGGCTCCATCGAGTACTTTCGTTGATCCTTCTTCAAACTTTTCTATCGTGCCACATATTTCTTCATTGATGGAGCTCTTGTCTGATTTGAGTACTAGACTGGAGGGTGTGGAGAGCTTTCTTCTTAGGTTCAGTGGCAGGGTTTTTAACATAGAGAGAAATATTAGACGGATTGTTGATTCTCTATCGACAGGAGTGAGCATTTCGACCACCACTTCACCTCAGCTGGATGACTTAGCTCGAGAGATAGAGAGACTCCACAATGAAGGAAAAACTATATTTTTTCTTGTAGGATCTTTCAGATCTAATGAGATCTGAGGTGAAATATTTTAAAAAAAAATTATCTTACTTTATTTCAGACCTAAGGTCTATTAGATCTGATTCTTATTATCTGATATTTAATCTAAAATTAAATCTAAAACTTGAGGATTAGAGAAATACCTCTAGGATAACTAGATTACCCTGTAGATGATCGCAGCAATACCCGAGGTTCAAAAATAGCCACACAGTCGCATGGCCTCTATCGATATCCACTCAAGTAGGATCTAGATCATCTTCTCCTTGCAAATCTCTGCTCCAAAAATCAGATCTAGATATGATCTGCAAGATCTTCAAAAGATATTCTGAAGTTGGAGTAGCACCTTCTCGATAAATCCCTGCAGCCTTCTGATCAGGGAGCCACCACACCTTGGACAAGCACCAGATGGATGCCCAACCTCTTGGATGTGAAGAGGGAAGGGAGGGGAGTAGAGGGGACATGGAGAAGTAGAGGAGTTTCACATTTTTGCTGGGTATTGAGCAGATCTTCTAAACCCTAGGCGCAGACAGGGTTTAAATAGACCTTGCTGCGCCATGCAGTGCCACATCATTCGACCAATCAAAAAATTCCAATTAATTTTGAAAAAATTTAATTGATGGAGTGGTATCATCTGATAATATTAGATAAGAACCCAACCAAATCCTCCTACTGTTGGTACCAACACTAGATAAACACAGTGAGATTGGCCCCCAACAGTTTGAGTCGATCAAGACATAGAGTTCTCATCTCATGGGACTCTATCCTTATCCACTTGGGGCGCACGCCATATCTGATTATGGCATCCACTTTGAAGGTAAAATTAGCAGATGGATACTCTACAAAAACTCTCCAATGACCTCTTGCCAAGTGGCCTTTAGTCCAAGGTCCATGGGTCAACGTTTGACCAATGTCCTAAAATGAAAATGGCAGGTGACAGGAATTGATAGGTGTTGTCTTAAATTTATCTCATGAATTAAGATAAGATTTTTTTGAGTTGGACTGGCTCCAGTCAGACTGAGAGAAACCTTCTCAAGATTTTTTGGGTAGGTCAAATCACATTTGGCTTAGTCAAGATAGAAAAGATTACACGAGGAGAAAGTTAGGCTCAATCGTGTGCTAGCATGATTTCTTTGAACCTAATTGGATCTAATCCAAATCAATCAAACTGGACTAGCTCAATTGATGACATCCAGATCCTAACTCTTATTTGTGTGACCCAGTTAGGTCCATTTTCATATGATAATGAGACATGTCGTGATCTCATCATCGACATCATCGAAACTCTTTTCGATGGACCAGAACTCTTCTGATTCAGATAATTTAGAATGATCAATCATCAATATCATTCTAATTGCTCCCAAAATTCATCAGTGATACCTAACAGTATATGATGGCAACCCATCAGAAATGAAGACGAACCTCTCGGTGCAGCTACCTGTGTGATTGAGTTCCTCTATCGTGAGTCCCGACTGAATTAGGGTTAAGGTGAACTCATCAAACCCAACATCAGTCATATGAATCAATCGATCGATCCGAGTCTGATGTGAAACCCCAATGAAAAACTTTTTTCTATTATTTCACTCTGCCATGGCCATGGGCTTAAGAACTTGATCTTTCGATCATCATAGGACTACTCCTCTCATCTACCGAGGTTGATAGATCCCATCTTGGTGCAATCTGGTTCCTACAATGAATATGCTACAGCCAACATACACCTCAGAATTCTGAATAGCTAGAAGATCGAGTTATGATGTAGTCAAACTATAACACACTTAAGGTGAACTGTCGATGCACCTTAGGTCAAAGAACTAGACACATAGCTGCAGCATCGAGCTAGTCATCGATGAGAAGGTAGACTTCCTTATGACTACTCGAGGTGGTCATGCTCAGTACTCTAATTCTCAACAAATACCTGTACTCTCGCTCCAGTGTCTCCACATCATAGACTCAAGACACATCTATCCTAAGAAAATGATCGTACACCAACCTTCCGGATCGATCACCATCCTCGTGATGATCCTATGGTCAGGAGCTGTTTATAAGTTAGTTATGTAAATTCATACCTTAAATTTTCAACTCTTGAAAATATGAATTAACATTCCTACTAACTCAAAGATGTATCACAGACATAATGTACACAATGTATAGTAGAATAACCTTTTATTCATTTATAGTCAAAATTATAAATTTGCCCTTACATTTGTACAGGAATGTGTCAGCCAATCTGGCATCTAGGGCACACATCTAACAAACTCCCACTTGACCTAATGCCAATTGGCTACATTTCTAAGTCCCATCTTCTCAAGGTGGGCTTCGATCTTCGCTAGCCTAATGGCTTTGTCAGTGGGTCTGCCATATTGTCTATGGAGTCAACTCTCTTAATCTCGACATAATCTTTTTTGAGGTAATCACGGATCAGATGAATCATCGCTCAATATGCTTGGACTTTTAGTGAGACCTTGGCTCCTTAGCTAGGGCTATGGCACCATTATTGTCGCAGTAAAGAGGGATGGCATCCGATGACATCACTCCAAGCTCTGCGGCAAACTTCTTGTATCAGAATGCCTCCTTCACAGCTTCTGATGTAGCAATATACTCTGTCTCCATGGTGGAATCAGCAATCACTGTCTGCTTGAAACTCTTCCAGCTAACTGCACCACCATTGCAGATGAACAGACTTTTAGATGTCGACTTTTGATCAACTATATTAGACATAAAGTCTGAGTCTGTAAATTTCTAAACTTGGAGTTCTCCATTTCTAAAGATTAGAAACATATCCTTAGTCCTTCTCAAGTACTTAAGGATACATTTCACAGAAGTCCAGTGCTCTTCACCTGGATTTGACTGATATCTGCTTGTGACACTCACATCATGGGCTATATCAGGTCATGTACATAGCATGACATACATGAGGCTTCCTATTGCCGAAGCATAAGGGATCTTGCTCATGCATTCAAACTCCTCAGGTGTGCTAGGGCACATCTTCTTGGAGAGATGAATGTCTTGTCTAAAAGGTACTAAACCTCTTTTGGAGTTTTCCATGCTAAATTTTTTAGCACCTCTTCTATATACATCTTCTGTGAGAGTCCCTGCATCCTATTTGGTCTATCTCTATAGACCTTGATACCCAGTATAAAGGATGCCTCTTCTAGATCTTTCATAGAGAACTCCTTAGACAATCATATTTTGACTGAGGTCAATATGAAAATATCATTCCCAATCAGGAAGATGTCATCTACGTACAGTACAAGGAAGACAATTGTGCTCTCACTGACCTTCTTGAATACACATGGTTCCTCCTCATTCTTGATGAAACCAAATATTTTGATCACATCATTGAAACGAGTATTCCAGCTCTGAGATACTTGCTTAAGTCCATAAATGGACCTTTGCAGCTTGCAGATCTTGTGATCATCATCATTGGATGTGAAATCAAGTGGCTGTTCCATATAGATATCTTTCTTAAGATATCCATTTAAGAATGCCGTTTTCATGTCCATCTGCTATATTTCATAATCGAAATAGGCTGCAACAGCAAGTAATGTATAGATGGATTTTAGCATGGCTACGGGCGAAAATGTATCCTGATAGTCAATACCTTTGCACTGACTATAACCTTTCGCTACGAGCCTAGCTTTGAATGTCTCCACATTCCCATCTGCACCTATCTTTCTCTTAAAGATCCATTTACACCCAATAGGTACAATACCTTCAGGTGGATCTACCAAGGTCCATACTTGGTTTGAGTGCATCGAGTCAATTTTTGATCTCATTATCTCTAACCATTTCTCAAAGTCAATATCTGATATCGCCTCATCATAGATCTTGGGGTCATCACCATAAGCCTCATTTCCCATGAGAAATATTTCCTCTACTTCCTCTTGTATAGTACCTAAGTACCTTTCAGGAGGACGGGAAACCCTAGTCGATCTATGAGGTGGAAGAGGTTGCATTAGGATTGGTTCTAATTGATTTGGTTCCTCAGGTTTCTTAGCTCGTTGCTCTTGGGAGACATTCTCCTTGAGCTTAATTATTCTTCCGATGCCACTATCTTGAATAAACTATTTTTTAAGAAAAATAGCATGTCGATTCACAATCACATTGTAATCTTCTGGAATATAGAAATAGTATCTTAATGACTCTTTAGGATATCCTATGAACCGAGCTCTAAAAGATCTGAACTCTAACTTGTCCGCTTGCTGTCTCTTGACATGAGCCGGACAACCCCAAATTCTGAGATGACTCAGACTTGGCTTCTTACTATGCCATATTTCATACGGTATGGTAGGAATGATTTTAGAGAGAATCCTATTCAATACATATATTACTGTCATGAGATAATGTTCTCAAAAAAACTCAGAGAGGTCCATGAAGCTCATCATGGAATGGACCATACTAATAAGGTCCAGTTTCTCCATTCTGAAACTCCGTTGAGTTATGACATTCCAGGTGGAGTCCATTGAGAGACTATGCCATTGTCCTTAAGATAGTCTAGGAACTTCCGACTAAGGTATTCGCCTCCTCGATCTGATCGAAGAATCTTAATGGGCATTTTTGTTTGTTTTTCTACTTCATGTCTGAATTCTTTGAACTTTTCAAAGGCTTCGGACTTGTGTTTCATTAGAAACACATACTCGTACCTAGACATATCATCGGTAAAGGTAATGAAGTAGACATAGTTGCCTTCAGCCGGCACATCAAATGGGCCGCACACATCTGTATGTACTAGGGCAAGTAGGTCTGTGGCCCTTTTCCCATGTCCTGTAAAAGGGAGCTTGATCATTTTGCCTTGAAGGCATGATTCACAAACTGGATATGACTCGGAAGTCAACGGACTTAATAGCCTGAATTTTCCAATTTGTAAACCCTGTCTTTCGCTATATGACCTAGCCTTAGGTGTCACAGATACCTATCATTTAGACTATCTCTAGGCCTTTTAATTCCCATGACATTCACATTTTGCTCGATATGAAATAAGATACATCAATATGTAGCTGATAGAGACCATTAATAAGAAAACTATTTGTAACTTTATTATTTTCATAAAATATGTTACAATGGTTCTTATGAAAGCTAATCACATAGCCTTCTTGTGCTAAACATGAAACATAAATCAAATTCCTGCTTGCTGCAGGCACATAATAACAATCTCTAAGAACTAAATCTAATCCTAACAGTAATCGCAGAGGGTAGGTTTTCACGGCCACAGCAGCAACTCTTGCTCCATTCCCGATGCATAGGATCATATCCCCATCCCTCAGCCTCCTGCTCTCCTCAAGACCCTGCATAGAAGTGCATAAATAAGCACTAGAACCAAAGTCAAGTACCCAACTGGATGCAGAAAAAACCATAAGATTAGATTCTATAACGAGCATACCTCCAGAAGGACAATCCTTCTTGTTCTTCAGGGTGGCCAGGTACTGAGGACAGTTTCGCTTCCAATGGCCGTCTAAATTACAGTGGAAATATTTTTCTTTTTCAGCAGCCTTCTTCTTCGGTTCCATCTTCTTCTTCTTCCCATCCACCTTCTGCTTCTTCGCAGACTTCTTCTTCTTTCCAAAAAACTTTCTTTTGGAAGAAGTCTGCTCCAAAATAAGGACTGAGCCTTTTGAACTCTTCAAAGAAAGCTCAGCATAACCAACATGTTCATTAACTCAGTCAAGGTACACTACATCTTATGCATATGAAAGTTCATGATGAACTGACCATATTTATCGGACAAAGACTGAAGGATCACATCATTCTGAAAATTCTTGTCTAAGATGATACCGAACTTTTTAAGCTCCTCAAGATCCTTGATCATTGACAAACAATGATCTTGGACTGACTGTCCATCACGTATTTTAGCCTTAAAAAGTCTTTGGCAGTCTTGATATTTGGCTGCACGACTTTGTTCACCAAATAACTCTTGTAGGTGAGCCAAAATTTGGTGGGTAGTCATAATATTCTCATGCTGGCGCTGTAAGTCATCAGACATTGCACCCAACATATAGTACCTGGCTTTGTTATCTTCATCCATCTACTTTTTCAGAGACGCTCTCTGTTCAGCAGTCGGACGTGCTGGCATGGCAGGTGGGTCCTGTCCAAGATATGAGTCAATTTCTCAAAATTTAGAATAATTCTGTAGTTCCTCAACCAGTTCTTGAAATTGAGTCCAGTCAATCTGTGGGTGTCTAGTATTTTGGTCAGGGGGTTGGATGCAGACATGTTTCCTGTAGAGAGTCAAAAATTTCTAGTTAGATTTTGTAATCAGACTTAACCAATTTATTTAGGAGTTTTATTTTTAAACAAATTAGGCTCTCACTATTTTCTCAGATCCCTACACTCCCTAGGTAGAGATGTGAAAATTTTCATGATTAGCGATTTCTAGTGGGTGGTGCGGTCTCACCGACTGGCTCACCACCTCACCTAACAGTTATTGATGATGGATCAATCGATGAGTGACAACTCTTGTCCAATGATTCTCTAATCATGATGCACCCAAAACTTGATCTCTAATTCATGAAGCTCACCATGTCCGAAATATTGCTCCAATCCTTAGTTAAGTCAGACCCATCATTTGTAAGAACTAGATTCCTGATTGAGTCCCTCATCGTATCCGAAATATTGAGCACAACCCATCCTCTAATCCGTAGCATCAAATGCCTAATGGACATGGTTGCATCTTTTCGGTGAACTGAACCACTGTAACCAGCCGAGAACAATCAACCCCAGGAAGGTGCCGCACATCCACAATGATGGAAGACCTTAGACTTAATATTTTCTTAGAAAGATTTAATTTAGATCTCATTAAACTTGACTTGACATAGTCATAACAATTATGACTAACCTAGTGGCATGGGTTAGCTCGAATTGTTAGTCACCTCAAATTAGAACTGGGTCGATACATATGGCCAGATAAGTGAGACCAGTGGAAAGGATATGCCATTAACTCGACAATAACACATTCGAATCGAGTAGCTCCCAATTAAAAATCATTTGGTTGCATCTGCCCAACTTACCTTAGACACCAAATTATCGAACCAGAACCAATTGGGTTAGCCTATAATCCAGGCTCTAACCACTGAGCCAAATTAGGTCTTAACTTGATCGAGTCACATATGAATGTGATTCAACCTTGACCTAGACTTAATCCTATTAGGCTGGTCAATTATTAGCTTTCATGATCTCACTTATCCAACTTTTGATTCGATTTGATCAACCGCTAGACCTAATTGAGCTATCCAAGCCCAAACCCAATTTTATGAAAATGACTTAGATCTGAAATTTTCAATTTTAGACTTAATTTAATTTCATAAGTTTAATTCATTAATTAAGTCTTGGGTTCATAAATAAAATATGTAAAATAAATCTTAAGGTTTCAGGATCTAGGGTTTTGCAAAAAAGTAAGTTTGATTTCTGATTAAGGATGAATGCGCAGCACCCCTACACGCCATAAGAACACCCTATTAAATGGGAGGAGAGGATCTTAAACCCTACTTTGTTCTTATGATCGGATGACCATGAGGAACACCTTAATCAGAAATATTGATTTAACTACAAAACTAGTTAGATCTAAGTTACATATCACATATATAATTTTAGATCTAACTTATACATACTTTGCATACATCTTATGTATTAAAATCTGATCTAATTAGCATGCTTTCAGATCTGATACATCATATATAATATCTAAAAAATAAGATTTAAATTGAACTATTCAATATAAAATCTATTCTAGACAGTTACTAGAATAATTCTATAACTAGTCTAGGCATGCAACAGATCAATCTTATATATTAATTAAAATTTTATTTTTTATTTTTTGATCTGAATATAATATTTATAATATTAAAAAATAGAGAATAAATTAGATCTAATTTATATTTTAATCATATTAAAATATAAAACTATAAGACTATTCATAGATCAAACTACTCCTAGTCTAGTCATGTATCTCATACATGTTAGATCTACTTAGATTTAATTTTAAATTTTTTTAATTTTATATCCTATCATATTTGATGTGATATCTGAAATTTATTAATATTATATAAATAAAAATAAAAATTAGATCTAAATTAGATCTAAAATAGAGCCATCAGTCTGGCTCTGATACCAATTGAAGGGAAAAATCGCTTTTTTTTTGTAGGATCTTCCAGATCTAATGAGATCTAGGGTGGAATATTAAAAAAAAAAATTATCCTACTTTATTTTAGATCTAAGATCTATTATATCTGATTCTTATTATCTAATATTTAATCTAAAATTAAATCTAAAACTTGAGGATTACAGAAATACCTCTAAGGTAACTAGATTACCCTATAAATGATTGCAGCAATGCCCGAGGTTCAAAAATAGCCACGCAGTCGCCTTGCCTCTACCGGTATCCACTCAAGTAGGATCTAGATCATTTTTTCCTTGTAAATCTTTGCTCTAAAAATTAGATCTAGATCTGATCTGCAAGATCTTCAAAAGATTTTCTGAAGCTGGAGTAGCAGCTTCTCGACAAATCCCTGCAGCCTTCTGATCAGAGAGCCACCACACCTTAGACAAGCACTAGATGGATGCCCAACCTCTTGGACATAAAGAGGGTAGGGAGAGGAGCAGAGGGGGTATGGAGAAGTGGAGGGGTTTCACATTTTTTCTGGGTATTGAGCAGATCTTCTAAACCCTAGGCGCAGTCAGGGTTTAAATAGACCCTGCTGTGCCATGCAGTGCCACATCATTCGACCAATCAAAAATTTCAATTAATTCTAAAAAAATTTTGATTAGTGGAGTCATATCATATGATCATATCAGATAAAAATCACACCAAACCCTCCTACTGTTGGCACCAACACTGGATAAACACAGTGAGATTGGCACCCAACAGTTTGAGTCGATCAAGACATAGAGTCCTCATCTCATGGGACTCTATCCTTATCCACTTGGGGCGCACGCCATATCTGATTATGGCACCCACTTTGAGTATAAAATTAGCAGGTAGACACTTAACAAAAACTCTCTA
The DNA here is from genome assembly GCF_000442705.2 of Elaeis guineensis. Lineage (NCBI taxonomy): Eukaryota > Viridiplantae > Streptophyta > Magnoliopsida > Arecales > Arecaceae > Elaeis > Elaeis guineensis. Next base: position 39,924,172 of record NC_026001.2, on the reverse strand, counting down.
ATGACCTCTTGTCAAGTGGCCTTTAGTCCAAGGTCCATGGGTCAATGTTTGACTAATGTCCTAAAATGAAAATGGCAGGTGACAGGAATTGGTAGGTGTTGTCTTAAATTCATCTCATGAATTAAGATAAGACTTTTTTGAGCTGGACTGGCTCCAGTCAGACTGAGAGAAACCTTCTCAAGGTTCTCTGGATGAGTCAAAATATATTTGGCTCAGTCGAGATAGAAAAGATTCTACGAGGAAAAAGTTAGGCTCAATCGTGTACTAGCACGATTTCCTTAAACCTAATTGGATCTAATCCAAATCAATCGAACTGGATTAGCTCAATTGATGACATCTAGACCCTAACTCTTATTTGTGTGACCCAGTTAGGTTCATTTTCATATGGTAATGAGACATGTCGTGATCTCATCATCGACATCATCGAAACTCCTTTCGATGGACCAGAACTCTTCTGATTTAGACAATTTAGAATGATCGATCATCAATATCATTCTAATTGCTCCCAAAATCTATCAGTGATACCTAGCAGTATATGGTGGCAACCGATCAAAAATGAAGATGAACCTCTTGGTGCAGCTACCTGTGTGATTGAGTTCCTCTATCATGAGTCCCGACTGAATTAGGGTTAAGGTGAACTCATCAAACCCAGCATCAGTCATATGAATCAATCGATCGATCGGAGTCCGATGTGAAACTCCAATGGAAAATTTTTTTCATTATTTCACTCTGCCATGGCCATGGGCTTAAGAACTCAAACTTTTGATCATCAAAGAACTACTTTTTCATCTATCGAGGTTGATAGATCCTATCTTGGTGCAATCTAGTTCCTACAATGAATATACTACATCCAACATATACCTCAGGGTTCTGAATGGCTAGAAGACCAGTTATGGTGTAGTCAAACTATAACATACTCAAGATGAACTGTCGATGCACCTCAGGTCAAAGAACTAGACATACAGCTGCAGCATCGAGCTAGTCATTGATGAGAAGATAGACTTCCTTATGACTGCTCGAGATGGTCACGCTCAGTACTCTCATTCTCAACGAATACCTATACTCTCACTCTAGTGTCTCCACATCGTAGACTCAAGACACATCTATCCTAAAAAAATGATCGTACACTAACCTTCCGGATCGATCACCATCCTCGTGATGATCCTATGGTCAGGAGCTGTTTATGAGTTAGTTATGTAAATTCATGCCCTAAATTTTCAACTCTTGAAAATATGAATTAACATTCCTACTAACTCAAAGGATGTATCACAGACATAATGTACACAATGTGATAGTAGAATAATCTTTTTATTTATTTATAGTCAAAATTATAAATTTATCCTTACATTTGTACAAGATTGTGTCAGCCAATCTGGCATCTAGGGCACACATCTAACACACAGCCAACTTTGTTCTTCTCTTAAGCTGATTCGGATAGATATCAGAGACTCTAGAGACTTCATATTTGTTGATCTAGATGAGCTCCAACTTACAGTGAGGGGGATCTTGTCCTAGCTTGATGTCATTAGGACTCAGCTTCAGTCTAGGCCCTCTGCATCTAGTGAGCCAGCCTTTGTTCAGTCCATTGCTTTCCGTCCTCCAGCATCTTCCTCTCAGACTAGACCCTTCGATTGAAAATGAGGCTAATCATCTTTTACCTATCTTGATCTCGTGCTCGTTGCCTAGTCTCACCGATTTCATCATTTTGTATTAGGTTACTTTGTTATATTTTGTAGATTGGATGTGTGAGAGCTTTATGCTCACTATGACTCTTGTAACCTCTCTGTTTGGTGTTAATGAATGAGGTTATTATCATTTTATTTAGCTCATTTCTTTTTTTGGATGAATGAATGGATGAATGCCTATTATACTTGAATGAATGTACTATTACATTGATACCTGATATGCAATCATGAAAAATCTTACTCTTTTTGGTCTATTTTTTTGATGATGTCAAAAAAGGAGATAATGGTATCATAATGGAGAAAGTAGTGTATTATTTATTTGAATTTTTTAAATTTACCTGCTCTTTTAAATTTTTTACTCTGATACAGTATTTTGCACTGATATGCCTCTGATATGCCCATTTTTTACTCTGATACATCTATTTTTATCCTTATTTTTGTACTATTTAAAAAATTACTCTGATATATCTATTTTTTTTGAGTGCTCTGATAATTTTTTTTTTTTGCATTGATATCAAAATGGCTTAATATATCTATTTTTGATTTTACAAAATACTCAAATTTTCTCTCTTTTAACTCTTATTCAAATGGTTTCATTCTTGCTTTAATATCAAAATAAGAAAAAGAGAAACAAACATTCCTTTCACATTTATTACACTGATACTAAAAACAAGGAAGAAAAGAACAAAATTTTTTTATGAATCATCATTTTACAAATTGAATACTCTTTATATAAGAAAGGAGAGATCTTTCTGCAATGATCAAAATGATTATTTTTATCTGTCTCATACAAGAAAGAAAAAGATTTTAACTGATTAAGAACAATCTTTAGAAAAACTCTAATACCTTCACAAATGAGTTTCAGCAAAATAAATTGAATCATTAAAATTATTGAAAATATGTATCTCACGATTTTCTATCTTTGATATATTCCTACAAGTGCTTCACAAATCCAAATTCCTTGAGCTTTAAGGACTTATTTTATAAATACTCAAATATTTTATCATCATCAAAAAGGGAGAGATTGTTGCTCTAAGATTTGATTTTGATGATCACAAACCATTTGAGGAGACTATTAATGAGTTTCTTATCTTTGAAAAATATTTTTGTGATGTTTCAGATAGTCCAAAAGATTGAATTTGAAAAACTTCATCAAGTGTGTCAAAATTAAAGTTTCTACAAGTTGGAGAAGTTTTCGAAGCCCTTTAAGAGTGTCAAATTGATTTGAATCTATTTGAGAATATTTGAAAGTGTTCTGGTAAGTTTTGAACCTTAAATGCTTGAAAAATTAGATTGTATGGGGCGACCCATCTAGGTCATCCCTTTTCATTGAGTAGCCGACACGCTTCATTTTGGCTCATGGTACGTAATAGGATGACCCACTTGGGATGACCCATGCAGTGAGATGACCCTTGAGTCCCAGAGACCAAAATAGAAAGCTGAACTTTTTGTTTGACCAAATGAGGCATCCTATGGGACTTTCCAGTCACAGTGGGATGACCCACCTGGGATGATCCATTCTGGGCGAGTTCATAATGGCTAGTTTTTAGTCCATTTTTGATGCATTTAATATGTATTAAATACTCTTCAACAGCTCTAAACCAATTCTAAGATATTCTTAAGGGTAAATGGTGACTATAAATACTCTCTTGAAGTAAAAAATCATAAAATTTTATAAGCATTCAATTTTAAATCTGAGAAAATCTCATTCAGCCCTAAAAGAGAGAAAAGAAGTATTTAATCACTTCACTAACCACTCTCCAGCAGCAATCAAGTGTGAAATTCTTGAAGGGTGTTCAGTAAAAGCTTCTTACTCTTGAGTATTATATTTCTATTATATTTATTGAATCTATTTAAGAGGATTGTGTGCTGAATTTTTTGTATCCTATTTTTTTAAAATTATATTTAAATTTTTGAGTTTTGGGGGTTTCAAAAGTTGGTTGGGTTGATCGAACTTTGAATCAGATTTTTGAGGGTTGGTATATACCCAAGAAATAAGTATTCTTGCTTGGATAGCAAGGGTCGGAGGTGTTCGACATGGTGTATTCCTTTGAATCTATTTAGTGGATTGAATTTTTAAGTGAAAACTTAGGGAGTGGATGTAGGTGCAAGATTGGCACCGAACCACTATAAATTCTTTGTATTTGTTGTGCTTACCTCTCTTTACTTGTTCTTTATTCCTTATACTTGCAATTTTATCATTTGTGTTTGAATTTATTTTTATTAAAAATCAACACTCTCCACTCAAATACTTTAGCATATTGTTTTAGTGCACTAATCTTTAAAATTTTAAAAAGACCTAATTCACCCCTCCTCTTGGACTCCATATTTGGGAAACATATGTCATGCATGTGATGTTTATGATCTGATTTAAATATGATCTAAAATTATAATTAGATCTAATATAATTTAGATTAGATCTAAATTTATGTATATATGATATGTGATTAGATTAGATGATCCGATTAGTAAGTACTTGGATTAGGTTGATCACCAGGCTGTCCAGTCATAGGAGCAAGAAGGGTTTAAAGGTCCTCTCTTTTCATTCAATGGGATGCTCTTATGATGTGTAGGGGTGCCATATGATTAGATCCTATGAAGAAGAACATGAAAGAAAAAACTTATTTTTCTACAAAATCCTAGATCTTGAAACTCTAGGTTTGTTGTATATGATACAAAGTTGTATGAAATATAAGTCATCTAATCTATGTGATTAAAATTATTTTAATCATGAAAAAATAAAAGTTTGAATCATAAAAATTTTAGATATGATCTAAAAGTGTTATGATTGATTTTATTTTAGTGTTGTATAAGAATTTTCAAATTTGAAACTCCTTAAATCGTGCTTACAAAATTACTGAGCTGATCCTGTTTTAAACTAAGTTGACCCAGTCTCTTTGTGTAGCCAACTCAATGTTGATTGAGTCGATCCAGTTTCAGAATAAAAAATCTTTATATAATATTTATTGTAAATTATTTACAAAATGAAATGATAAAATTATTTCAAACCATAACCTTAACCATATTGCTGCAAAACTTAAATGAGAATTAAGTGTTGAGTTGATTAGATCTAAAATTGTGATTTGAGATCTAATGACATTACATAAAATATGGAGCATGGGTTAGCTTAAATCAGATCCTCTTAATTGAGTTAGACCTAAGGTTAGAATCAAAGAGTTAATGGACTAACTGGAGAAATTGATTAAATCTAACCAAATATTGAATTAGATTAAATCAGGATTTCTCTAGAACCAATACAATAGTTATAGATGGTCAAGTCCATATCTTTGATTAGACCAAATAGATCTTGATTGTGGTTCAGTGGTTGAACCCAAATCATTAGATTGGTTAAATCAAAACTAATTAACCAATTGGTGTCTAAGATAAGTTTGGCATTTCGATCGATGGTTTTTAATTGAGAATCGCTTACCTGACCATTTCGATGATGTCTAAGGTAAGCTTAGCAGACCCTCCCACCAATCTCACTTATCTGGCCAATTTAGTGAATTATGTCTTGATTAGATCGTTAAGTGATTCGAGTTGACCCATGTCATTAAGGTTGATCAGTATGAATGATCTAGGTGCCATTTCAACCAGCATGACCCTGATCCAATTCAATGACTTAGTAAAGTCAGTGGGAGGATTGTGGTTCACTGATTGATCTTTTCTCATCTCTTCTCTAAACTGATTCTTAAATCTTTTAAATTATTAGGTCCATAAAATGAACTAGTTATGGGATAACTAGATCATAGCCTCCTATTAAGGTGAATGATAATGGATCCATTATTTCTGATTGACATTGCAAGCACCATCTGTCTGGTGTTCTCTTTGAATGATGAAATTATCATTCATCATATGATGACTCTATTATACTATCTGATGATGGTTGGGTTGATTGAGCCATCCTCAAATATGATCATTCATTAGTTAGAAATACTGAGTAGGTTCATATTAATGGTTTGACCTAATCGAAGCTTCAGTGGAGGCCCATCGCCTACTGAAATAAAATTTGAGATAAAATTAATTATTAAAAATTATTTAAAAAAATAATTAGTTGAGAACCTACCCATAGATGTATATGGATTAATCGAGCCATCTTCAGGCTTGTATGTAGTCGTGTAATTCTAGTACCCGCTAAGAAATTAAGGTAATTCCTCGGATTGGAGGTAGAGGCTATCAATTCGACTAAAATAGTGAAAGAATCTTCAGACTAAAGTTCAAATCTTTAGACTGAATCAATTTATAAACATAAAGATCTTGTATTTTTTTCAGTTATGACTAGATGTAGGTTGCTCCATTCACTGTTTGACAGTGACTGATTCATAGGACCCAACTTCGATAATTGGTATTGAAAGTTGTGAATAGTTATAGAGCATGAATAGATCCTACATATGATTATGGATCAAGCACCTGAAGTTCTTACATCCAACTCATGTGATGCGATCAAAGACATTTATCAGAAGTGGCCAAATGATCATATCACCATGCGATGTTTTAAGAACAGAAAAGAACATGAATTTAGTTGTAAATTCGATGATGCTCAGTGGGAGAAAATTCTTCAAATATTGAAGGAGTTCTTTCATACCTCTAAAAATGTGTCTTCAGTGTGGCAATAATTTTTTGAGAAAAAAAAAGAAAAGAAGGTGCAAAAGAGTCGTGCTTGGGCTAATGAGCACGAACTGATAAAAGAATCTAAGATTAACCTAGTCTGACAGAGTCCTTGATCCGAATAGGCAAAGAAAGTGAAATCAGTCAAGGATTGCTGAATAAGGTACTTATATGATAACACTTTATGATTTCTCTATCTATGATATTACTACTTGGGTATTGGATATCAGAAGTCTATGCAAATTATTGTAATGACTTTAGATTAGTAGAAAGTTTGTAAACAGCAAGAGATTCCTGAATATTGCAGTTGGAAGTTATGTTTAATCCTAGTTTTAGAAATCATCTAGCCTATTTTCAATTCTAAGAATGTCATTTTAGTGATTATCATATTATCTAATGATTTTATGATATCATTATGAATGATGTCAAAATCATGTGGATAATTGAGAAATAACATTTATGAATAGTCACAGCCTGTTAATGTGTTGTATAAAATCAAACAAACTTTTTAAAATAGATAATGTCATAAAAGCCTACCTTTGGCAATTTAAGCTCAGTCATATAAATAAGAATAGGATCAACAGACGATAATTTTTGAGGTCAATGATTGTGAATCATTGTCAACCTATCAATCCTATCTTCTTAGTAAGATGACCAAGTCACTTTTTGTTGGAAAAGATAAACGAGCCAATGATATTCTGAATTGATACATACTGATGTATTGGATCTACAAATATGTTTTCATAAATTTGGATCATTTAAAATATTCAAATAAGTCCATAATAAGGTAGAGAAATAAACTTGAAAGAGCATTGAAATTATTCGATCAGATCGAAGAGAAGAATGCATTTTAAGTAAGTTTTGACATATTTAGAAAAGAATAGGATTCTCTCCTGTTGGAGTTGACTTTGTTAGACATAGTTTGATCCATAATGGGGTTTACAAGTCTGTCGGTCTCCATTTAGGATTATGCTTTTAAGATTATTTGTTATGTTGTGAACTGGATTCTGAATTAATCAGTCGCAAAGACTCCATATGAGATATGGACTAGATATAAGCCGATGCTTTCTTACCTTAAGATTTGAGAGTGTTTATTTTATGTCAAATATTTACAGACAGATTAGCTTGGATCTTAGTCCTATATATATTATTTTGTAGGATAACTCCAAAGAATCTAGGGGATATAACTTCTATCTTGCTAAACAACAAAAGTAATTCGGTATTCTTTTTAAAAAAAGAGTACCTTGGTGAAGGTACTGATGTCTTTAATATGGAACTTATGAAGTTCGATATGTAGAAGAACTAACACAATCTAGTGAACCCATAGAATCGGATTTGATTAGATGAAACCCAGAACCTATTGTAAAGACACCATTAAGGGATTCGGTAGAGTACCGCATCCATCAGATAGATACTTCGATATCTAGATTCCAAAATGTGATCATATTGATCTCGATGAGAATAACAAAGATTTGATCACCTACATGGATGCCATGCAGAGGTTTGACTTTAATTAATGGCTTAGAGCCATAGGTCTGAAATGGAGTCTATGAAGGTCAATGGTGTATAGACGCTCATTGATCCACCTGAAAAGGTAAAACCTATAGAGTGCAAGTGGATCTTCAATAGGATCAGAGTAGTGCAGATGAGAAGGTGGAGATCTAAAAGGCTCATCTGATTGCCTAAGAATATTGTCAACATTATGGTATTGACCATAATAAGATATTTTCTCTTATGGCAATGCTAAATATTTCGGAGTTGGAATATGCATTTTGATAAGTGATAAAAATGCATGGCTTCATTGAGAACGAAGAAGAACCCTACAAATACAAATGGGTTAATAGTTCTATGAGTATATTTCTTGTCTTGTATGTGAATAAAATTTTCTTAATCGAGAATAATATTTTTTACATTATAGGGAATAAAGGTTTCGCTGTTATTATTGTTCTCCATAAAGACTTTGAGAAAAGCATCTCTCATCCTAGTGATGAAGATCTATAGAGATAGATTTAAGAGGCTGCTTAAATTTTTTCAGTCTAACATATGTAGAGTATTTATGAGTAGAATTTATTCTATCATGTACATCATGTATGAGATCGGATATGGTATACTCACTAGGATAGTGAGTGGATACTTGCAAGATCCAGATGAGAATCATTGGAAGGTCATCCTTAAGTATTTGAGAAATACTAAGGACTGATGACTCGATTGTGGAGAATCTGACTTAAAAGTTGTGGAGTATGACTTTAATTTTTAGTTGGACATAATAATAGCAAGAATGTGTCAGAATACATCCTTACGTTAAATAATGGAGCAATCTGCTGGAAAGATTCCATGTAGAAAAATATACCCAAATTCAAATTGTGAGGCAGAATGCATTACAGCATTCGATGCTTACAAGGAAGCTACGTGATTGTACAGATTTACTGGCAAGCTAAGAGTGGTACCCTCTGATGATGGTCCTGCTGTATTGTACAGCACTGAAGCCATAGCTCATTTCAAGGAGCCGAAGTTTCATTAGCTTACAAGGTATTTTGCATCGATACCACCTTATTGGAAAAATCTGTTGAGATGACATTTATCTTTAGAAGATTGACGAAAAGGAGAACTTGACCAACCTATTTACTAAAGCCCGGTATA